>NW_025728228.1:0-73995 GCF_021461385.2 Schistocerca piceifrons
GCAGGCAAGCCAACCAACGTATTCAAACAAAACAACGTGACAGAAAACCAACCGTCGGCCGCCGCCACAAACACGGCGACAATCAACCACGACAACAACAACACCGCTTACCGCTACCGCCGCCCACACCCGCCACCGACCCCCGCAATCAAACCACCACGGCACGCAAACAGCATCCCCACGGGCATACAGACAGACACCCACACCAAACGCAACACGACAATCAAAACCTTCCCCGACGTGCTTTGATGGCCCTGAGAAGGGCCGTTTTGGGCCGCGCGTCTCTTGCGCGCCACTAGACGACGACGGGGGGTGGGGACGACGGGGTCAAGCGCCAAACCCTTCCTTTCCCATCTCTTTCTCCTCTACTCTACTCTACTTCTTCTTCTTGGGCGAAGCCTTCGCCTTAGACGGCGTCGTCGCCTTCTTCGGGCGCGGCGCCTTCGGCTTCTTCGTCGGAACCTTGGCGGCCTTCTTCGCCTTCGACGGCGACTTGGCCTTGGCCGGCTTGGCCGCAGCCGCCTTCTTCGCACCCGCGGGAGCGGCCGACGCCGCAGACGCCTTCTTGGCGGCGCCCGCCTTCCGACCGGTCGCCGCCTTCACGCCACCAGCCTTCTTTGCGCCGGCCGCACGGGCGCCCTTCTTCTCCTTGCTGGCCGGAGCGGCGCGCTTCTTCTTGGCACCGCCAGCACGAGCCTTGCCGCCCTCGGCCGCCCCCCCGCCGCCGGCGCCGGCAAGCTTGAACGAGCCGGACGCGCCCTTCCCCTTCGTCTGCACCAGCTCGCCCGCCACGACGGCCGACTTGAGGTACTTCTTGATAAACGGCGCCAGCTTCTCCGCGTCCAGCTTGTAGTGCGCGGCTATGTACTTCTTGATCGCCTGCAGCGACGACCCGCCGCGCTCCTTCAGACTCTTGATGGCGGCCGTCACCATCTCAGAGGTGCGCGGGTGCGCAGGCTTGGCGCGCGGCTTCTTCGCAGACGACGCAGACTTGGCCTTCTTCGTAGTGCCGGTGGCGGCGGGTGCCGCAGCAGTCTCGTTCGTAGCCGCCTGATCTGCCATTTCGACGACGCGCGTAACACACAGCGAGAGCGAGAGCGAGAGCGAGCGGGACGGCAGGCACGCAAGCACAGCACAGCACGGCAGAGCAGAGCAGAGAATCACAAGGGCCCAGCCAGTGTCGCGGGCGGGCGCGGACGGCCGAGAGAGCGGCCGCCACTCTGCGCGCCGCCGCGCCGCGCCTCCCGCGCTTGCTACCGCCCAACGTCCGACAGCCTGTGCGGAGCAGCCCCAAAGCTGCGCCACAACCGCCCGCGCCTTTCAAACCACCGAGGATGGGGCTACACACAGCCACACCACAGTCGCCAACCAGTCGCCACGGCAGCGCCGCAAACCACGGCCAAACTGCAGCTACCGCGCGCTACAGCCTGGGTCGGCCCGCCGAGAATCGCCGCCCCCGCCCAAATGCCGCCCCCACAGCCCCAGCCGACGACCCGCCACAATGGCCAAACCTTCGGCAAAACTCCCACACCGTCGCCGCGGCAGCCCGGCCAGCGCGGCCGGCGCCACAGCCACACAAGCCGAGGCGTGCGGCGATGACGGCCGTGCAAACGCGCCTCCGCCGCCCCATCGCCTTCCGTCGCCCTCCCGCCGTTTCCCGATCGGCCCGCAGCCGTCGGGCCACATCGCGCGCCGTCCTCCTCCTCTCGCCCGCCAACATTCACAGCCGTTTCTCAACAATTGCCCGCCGCAAACGGACGCCGCCTGCGCAACAGGCGCCGCCGCCCCTCGCCGCTTCCGACCCAACCCCTCGACCGAGGCAAACCGCAATCCGAATCTACAGACCAACCCAATCTGCCGTCAGCACACACGACAGCCGACCTTACACGTTGCGCGTTACACATTACGTTTACACGTCTAGGTTAGGTTCGGTTAGGTTAGGTGGACGTGGGTTAGGTTAAGGGGACTTGGGTTAGGTTAAGCGTCAAACTTAGGTTAAGCATTCAAACACGTCAGGCGTCAGAGGTTAGGTTAGGTTAGGTTAGGTTAGGTTAGGTTAGGTTAGGTTACGTTAGGTTACGTTACACGTTAGGTTAAGGGGTCAGTGCTAGGTTAAGAAGCGTCAAACGTAGGTTAAAAAAGCGTTCAAAACGTGAGGCGTGAGCCGCCGGACAGCTTACCTTACGTAGACGTTTGGGGCTCACAGGCTGAGCTCACCTCACCACACCACAGGTTAGGTTCGGTTCGGTTCGCTCGGCTCAGCGTAAAGCGCCGAGGTCAGGGTTACGTTCGTTCACCTTCGGGCGCCACACTTTCGGTTGAAAGGTCGCGACGGGACGACGTCGGCAGGCACCGCCGCAAACGGACAAAAACGTACAGACGACGTCGAAAACCGCCGACAGACGGGGGAGCAGCACGACCACGACCAGATACCGAGCGCGAACGAGACGCACGCGAACCACCCCCACCGGCCAAAGGGCACCACACAACAACCCAGAGCACCACGTGTCGACACCACAGCAACCCGCCGCTCACGCGACATGGCTGGCACCGAAGGGCAACCGCCCGCAACTGCGCTTTCCGCGCCGGCCCGGATGCACGTCGTGCTACAACAACACCACTACCGTACACAGCCGCTGTTCACAACATCACTATCATGCGCGCCCGCGGCTCGCCGCCGTCGCAGTCGCAGCCCCAACGCCAGCACTTTTGCACCACCATTCACACGCACCGCAACACAGCTAGCCGAACAAAACAAACACCACACAACAACAGCAACAACGCCGCCGCCTCTACTCGTGCCGGCGACCCACCCCGCCGATGGCGCACCTTTCGCCAGCCGGCAATCGACACACACGCACGCACCCACCCACCCCCCGGGGCCCAGTGCAAAAAAAAACACACAAAAACAAAAACAAAAAAAAAACAACACAAACGACACGGGAAGCGCACACCGCCACTTCGCGCGCACGCCACCAACCAGTCGTCGTCTCAAAATAACAAACACAAACAAAATAAACTAACAACTAGGGCAACACAAAACAAAAACGCCTCGCACGAACCGCCCACAAAAAGGACAAGCACACGCACAGCCTCTGCTGACGACCACGACGCAGCGGCACGCTGCTCCTGTCCCGCGCCCCGCGCCCCGCGCCCCACTCGATTCACAACTCACGCGACACCGTCAACGACGGGCTCGCTTCCCGCAACCCTACCACCTTTCCGCCACGACGCACAGCCCCAGCCCCACCCGACCCGACGACGCCCGTGGCAACGACTGCACTTTCACCACCGCCTCCCCCTTCCCCCCCAAAACACACACACACACACAGCCAGCCAAAAACGCACTCGCGACCCACACATGCACGTGCATCGGCACACGCCAACCAGTCAACGTCGACAACCACACGCAAGGCTCGAAACGAAACCGGCGTCCTTCCACGTTGCCATCAAGCTACCTACACGACACAAGACACAAGGAACAAACACAACAGCCGGCCCCACTAATTCCCACTCTCACGCCGCAAAAAAGCACACCGAAACCGCCAAACGCACGCACATTCCCCTTCGCACTGACACCGACCGGCTCGCTACCACACACCTCTCGGCAGCCGTTTCACGCCAATTCGCCACACCGCCCCACACAGTCGACAAGCGCCCGCCCTGTACGGCACACGCAACGACGCAGCGCAGCAAAGGGCGCCCGCAACACATACCTCTCCTCTCTCTCCTCTCCGCCGCCCGACGCGCCAACCGCCACGCCACACCGCCAGCCACTCGCAAATTGTGCACTGCCACCAGCCACACGTCCAACACGCCGCGCCGCCTCCGGCCACCCGCCAGGGGGCGCTCACGTCCGCGACAACAGCGCGGCCCGCCGGGCCGAACCGAACCGAACCGAGCCGCCGCTGCTCTGCACTCGGCACGGCCACACCCTGCTGCAGACCGGGCTCGTCTCTCTGTACGCGTCTGCCTGCGCATCAACACAACACGACCTTTTTTTTTTTTTTCTCTCTACCGCCATCCCTTCTTCTCGCGTTTTACTCGTTGTTGCAGCAGCGGCGCACACCTACACATCCACAGCCCCAGCCGAGCCGAGCCGGCCTCACCTCAGGGCCCGCCGCCAGCGTCTCCTCCTCGGGCACAGGTGCGGTGCTGTGGCCGCCCATCCAACCGCATTGCTGGCCGTCCAGCCGCCAGGCGTTCCCACTGCCGCGAGCCACGCCGCGCACCGACCCTGCTGCAGAAAACGAAGCATAGCCAGAGACCGACCGATACACAAAGCAAGCCGTCGCCTCGCCTCTTGTCCTTCCTGCCTTCCTTTCGCCCCCCCCCCCCCCTCCTTTTTTTTTTTTATTTTGTTTTCTTCTTTCTTTCTTTCTTTGGCCCTCTCTCCTTCCCGCCCCATGGCGGTTACGGCACCGCCTGCAGCGGCAGATTTTTTGCGCCCACACGCCTACTCCTACCACCATTAACCTTGCCCTGCCCATCAACGTCGCAGTCGAACCGACGCTTGCCAACACACTGCCCACGTTCCTTTCTCTTTTCGGCCTACGCCCATTACGCGCCGCCGCCACAGCACCTTCCCTTCCCACAACACACCGACGTCATCACACGCACCCACAAACAGGGGCCACGACCGTGTTCCTCGCCCCACTCCCATCCCGCACGGTACGCACATTCCCAACTACTACCGCGCACCCTCCCTTTCCAATCTGTGTGTCTCTGTGTCTGTGTCCTGTGTCCTGTCCGCGCGTGACGCCTCTCAACATCCGCCGTCCCCCGTCCCGTTTTCGCCCCCATGCCGTCGTCGCGCCGCCTCCTCCCCGTCCACCGCCGCCCCTGTCCGCCCCGCACCACACCATACACCGCTGCTTGTCCCGGCCGTTGCCACCAAAGGCGCCGACCGCAAAACGCGCCACGCCGCAGCCCCGTGCGTCTCGCTCGCTTGCATCTCCGTGCCGACGCTGCCTCTCTTCCCGCTCGCACTCGACCTCGACAACACAGTCTTTGGCTCCGCCACTGCGTGTTCCGGTGGTACGCACGCTGCAACACGTATGTATTCGTTACCAGAGCGATGGCGAGGCATGACAGCATCTCTGTCTGACCAGAGAGTTATTTATCGTTGCTAGTCGGCGCTTGGACCGCGCCAGACGACAGTAGTGGCACGCACCGGGTCGCCAGGAACAGTTGTTATATATATTGTAGCGCGAGTCGGGAGAGGTAGTAGTCGGTCGACAGTAGTAGCGGGTGGACGGTTGTACTGAGCGGGCGTCGGCGGCGTGCTCTGCTCGTCTCGCGACTCTGGTCACGGTTCGGGACGATGTATAGTATATTGTGTTATAATCAAAAGGTAGTGTGAAGCTGCATTGCGCAAATCTGATAACGTATGTTCATTGTACTTATTTTGTTCAACAACAAAAGCCCCACTATTACTTTTTTCTAAAGCAACTTTTGTCTTTTAACGAAAACATTCACTTTTTAAAGACTACTTCCTATGGCATTTCCCTCCAAGGAGTGCAATTAATTACCAGCCAGCACTCATTCATTGCACACAGCTGTGTAAGGGGTATCTACAATTGAGGAGCGGATATAAATGCAACTTTTTTGTTTTTTTTTTTTTTTTTTGTGTGTTGTAACCTCCCCGCAAAATTTAAAATAATGGACAATGTTATTTACGGATGCTAATGGACATTGCGCTAATTGTAACCTCGCCCACAATGAGAGGTATTGAAAATGGCAACAAAATGTGAAATTCGCAATCCGACTCAAATATAAATTCTTCACAACATTTAAAGTCCGTTCAGTGACAAGAAACTTCAATTGAGCCGAAATATCGGTCTTTGGCCCTGTGCAAAACAATCAGAATTAAAGTCTTACCTCAGAATAAATGGATGTCACATTTCTGCTCTTGTTGTTGCGCAGCGCTTGGAGGAACTGCATTGCAAATAATAATATTCTCTTTTTTTGTGATTTTAGTGAAATTTTTCTTCAAAGAAGTGGAATGAAATGGGAAGTGCAACGAACTCTTTAGTTCAATAAAACATTACATTTTTGAAAAATGCTTTTGAAATAAAAATTATTTTTGGGGAACTTGTTGGAGAATTAATTACAATAAATATAATTTTTCATTATCTAATGATTATATTAATTAACAGTATACCTCCTTCACCATCTTGACCAGTGTTGCCGACCGCCTACATCACACAACCGCACTCGGCTGCTACTACTGACCGACCGCTCTGCATGACGACTATTAGCGTACTGCACGCGACGACTACTGACAGAGTACAGCCCTCAACTAGACAGAGCTACAGACTCGCAACGACTGACTGACTGACTGACTGACTGACTGACTGACTGAGAACCGCTCGCAACACTCGCGCGGTCCAGCGCAAACTCTCTGGTCACAGATGCTACAATGTCTCGCCATCGCTGCTATGTTACATACGTGTTTCAGTGTCTTTTTCATTGGGGGTAACGATCTTTGGCTCTTTTTATTCTGAATACAGGGCCAAAGGTCAACGCTGCTGCCCTTATACAATTTATCAGGTTCCATTATGTCTGTTGCAATGTTACATACGGTTCATTCTTTCATTAATATTATCGTTGGGTTTGTTTTGTAGGGACGTTAACATTCTGGCACATTTTTATTATCATCGGACTCTCTGCTATTTGTGCAGGGAGGTTATACCTGGGTCCATTTCCATTTCCATTTCCATTTACATTTTAATATTGATAGACTTTTTGTTTTCTTTTTTTGTTTCTTGTTGTTTTTCCTTCTTTTTCTTGTTGTTTTTTTTTCTTCTTTTTTTTTTGTTTTGTTTTGTTTTTCCCGCTCTCACCACCACCGCCGCATCACGCCTTCCGTTTTCTTCTTGGTTTCTTTTCTGTTCTTCAACTGCTTCAACATCACCGCGCCCCATTTCCACACCACAGCCATCAGCCTCCAAGACGGGCAGGCGCAGTGTGCCATTTCCGGCGCACAAGCACACCCGTACGGTACTCTCCTCGCCCCCACGCCACCAACAACACAGCGACCACGCGGCTTTCAGGCATGGCATGGCACGGCACGGCACGGCACCGGCGAAATGCGCCGCCCCCGCCCCTCCGCGCATCCGTCCGTCTCGCCACGTTCACTGACAGCCGCGTCTGCGGCTACACCACGACAACCACAACACAACACCGCTCCCCTCCCTGGCAACTCATTGTTTTTCTCCTCCTCTTTTGCACAAACCACAACGCCGAGCACAGGCGCAAGCCACCCACACCGCGCCCCTCCCCGTCCCGTCTTTGGCCGCCGCTCCTCGTTTCCTCGTTTGCCCCCTCCCATCTCCCGAAATGCCATGCCAGCAGCGTTACGCATGCCCCTCCCCTGTCCACACAACACTACCGCCAAACGAACAGCCTTCCGGGCCACATGCAGGGCACGCCCACCTCCAAACACTGCCAATTCACGGACGCACGCACGCACACACACACACACACACACACACACACACACACACACACACACACACTTTCCCGACACCTTTCTGTACGGAGGGTGCGTCATCTCGACCGTGACAGAGTGACGCCAACTATCGACGATCCATTTCCCCCCACTGGTAAAACACGTCCACTAACACCTACATACATCATTCAAGTACACAGACAATAGCATACACACAATGGGAGGGCACACGAACATGGACGGCACGGCACTGTCACACACTCTTCCTCAGAACCAACCATACCAACAAACGTTACGTACAACCGGGAAAGCGAAAGCGAAAGCAAAAGCAAAAAGCAAAGGCCAATGCAGCCGTCAAAGGTAACGTTCACCACGGCAGACACTTGCAGCCGCGCCGCCGTTAAACGCATTTCAGTGCGGCTCCAATACGCCTCCGACACGGGAACGTTCCGTTGCTCTACGAATGCGTTTCTCCCCTTTTTCCCTTCCTCTCTCTTTTGCCCCCCCCCCCTCTGTCCTTTCCTCCTGCACTCTTGCCTCCTTCCTCACGTTCTGCCCAGACATTCGACCGATCAAAGTCAACCTGTCGTTACCGTTCTCAGCGCGACGGTGTACAACAGTATGACGGGTGTGCCCACGACTTCGGTTCAGTTGCGTGACGCCGGTCTATCGCGCCGATCGACAGTTACTCAGGGGGGCGACGGATCGGACCACGTCACCGACACACAAAACACTTTCAAACAAACAAATACATACCGGATGGACACAGACAAACACGTGTACAGACATTCGCCAAAAACGGCCGCCGCCGCCGCCGCCGTCGTCTAGCGTCGCGCTTACTGTACTGCACTGGACACGCGTGCATCTTGAATGACGACATCGGTGTGCGTGCGTCGTACGCAATCAGTCAGACACGGCTATCAAAAATCAGAGTCGAATGGTACATCATCGTGCGTGTCGCCGTACACGTACAGTACAATGCAACAACAATGCGTCTTCATGGCACGTTCATTTCAACGTCACTCACACACCTCCACGCTGCAGTTACGTCGCACCATTGTCAAACTCGGCGTACAGCAAAGGGAATAGTGGGCGGCAAACAAAAACCACAAAAAAAAACAACATTTCACATTTCACCCTCGCCATGTATGATGTGCAAAAAACAAACCCGCAAACGGCCGTCGTTACGGTGACACAAAAGTCGGCGATCGCACTGTCCCCCCTCGCAGACAGGTAACACACACACCAACAACACCAAATGGGTCAAAAACCACGCCAACGAGGCGTGCCACCATTCCACGCCACGGCGACCAACCTCGTGGCCGTACCCCGCGCAACACGCTTTGACGCGCCCCCCCACCCACAATCAAAATGCACACATACATCACAGCCGTCCACACAAACAACAACAACAATTCCGCCCTTCCCGCAAAAGGCAAGTTGGTGGCCCTGAAAAGGGCCGTTTTGCCGCTCTCGCAACGGAGGAGCATTCTCTCTCCATCCTTCCTTCCGTTCCAGAGCCACCTCCTTACTTGGAGCTCGTGTACTTGGTCACCGCCTTCGTGCCCTCGCTCACGGCGTGCTTGGCCAGCTCGCCAGGCAGCAACAGCCGCACAGCGGTCTGGATCTCGCGGGACGTGATGGTCGAGCGCTTGTTGTAGTGCGCCAGGCGAGAAGCCTCGGCCGCAATGCGCTCGAAAATGTCGTTCACGAAGCTGTTCATGATGCTCATCGCCTTCGACGAGATGCCCGTGTCAGGGTGCACCTGCTTCAGCACCTTGTAGATGTAGATGGCATAGCTCTCCTTCCTCTTGCGCTTCTTCTTCTTGTCGCCCTTCGAAATGTTCTTCTGCGCCTTGCCAGCCTTCTTGGCGGCCTTCCCGCTAGTCTTGGGCGGCATCTCGAACCAACGTACGGCGGCAGCAGCAACACCAGTAGCAAGCGCTCCGCTCTAGTCAGCGTCTCCCCACACAGTGGCACCCGCCGCCAGCCGCCGCCGCACCTTTACCAGCTCGCCCTGTTGCGGCCGCCGACCAATGGGGCGCGCGCGCAACCGGCCGCCGCACCCGAGCCCATAAAGCACCCCCACCCCGGCTGCGCCGGCACGCACTCCGCTGCTCGACTCGCTGCCGCTCGCACCGGTCGTTTTCGTTTCCTTCTCGTGTGCACCGTCGCTAGCCCATCGCCATGTCCGGACGCGGAAAGGGAGGCAAAGTCAAGGGCAAGTCAAAGTCCCGCTCAAGCAGGGCTGGGCTCCAGTTCCCGGTCGGCAGAATCCACCGCCTCCTGCGCAAGGGAAACTACGCAGAGCGCGTCGGCGCCGGGGCGCCCGTCTACCTCGCCGCCGTCATGGAGTACCTCGCGGCTGAGGTGCTCGAGCTGGCCGGAAACGCGGCCCGCGACAACAAGAAGACGCGCATCATCCCGCGCCACCTGCAGCTTGCCATCCGCAACGACGAGGAGCTCAACAAGCTCCTGTCGGGCGTCACCATCGCACAGGGTGGTGTCCTACCCAACATCCAGGCCGTCCTGCTGCCAAAGAAGACCGAGAAGAAGGCCTAAAGGAGGCCAGGCAATCGCAGCGCCGCGTGCTCCCCTGCACGCAACGCGCTTTGCCGGCTCGGCTCGGCCCGGCCCACAACAATCGGCCCTTTTCAGGGCCACCACACAAACCTACGTCCAAAGCAAAATTTCAGTCGTCCTCGCCGCACCTTGTTTTGTTTCAACTTTGCACTTTCACAGCACAGCCGCCGCCGGCGCACGTCCGCCATCTTGTCGTCCACACAGCCCGCACACACACACACACACACACACACACACACACACACACACACACACACACATTTTGCACGGTCGCAGAGTCGCCTTCCAAACGACAACGGCAGCAATAATGACCATTGTTAAAGGGAGGCGTGTCGACACACCGCCCTCCACTCCCGCGCGCAACGGCCGTCGACACGAACGAAACAGCTGATCCGGCCGCCTATGCCCACACGCCTTGCCTCGGAAACCCCAACGCCGCCGCAAACACACAGAGCCAAACCACGCAAGCAAATAATTACCGCCTCTCTCGCACAACAACACACAGCCCGCCATCTCCGTCGCGATCGATACAAAGACACACAATAACAAACACAAACGAAGCAGCTCCACACACAGCCAGCCACATGACACGTTTCCTTTCCTTCTCCCCTCCCAGCCACATCACGTCGCTCAAACGGAAAGAAAGAAAGAAACAAACAAACAAACAAACAAACAAACAAACGAACAACACAGCGCACACACACGCAGCAACAACAACAACAACAACACAGACTCTTTCGCACTTTTCAACTTCCGAACAGTGTGGTGGCCCTGAAAAGGGCCGTTTTCTAGTCTCTCCCACCCACAAGCACGGCCGCGGGAAGGCCAGCGCCCGCTGCGACGCAGCCTAACCGCCGAAACCGTACAGGGTGCGCCCCTGCCTCTTCAGGGCGTACACCACGTCCATGGCCGTCACAGTCTTGCGCTTGGCGTGCTCAGTGTACGTCACCGCGTCGCGGATCACGTTCTCCAGGAACACCTTCAGCACCCCGCGGGTCTCCTCGTAGATCAGACCAGAGATGCGCTTCACGCCGCCCCTGCGAGCCAGGCGGCGGATGGCGGGCTTCGTGATGCCCTGGATGTTGTCGCGCAACACCTTGCGGTGCCGCTTGGCGCCACCCTTGCCGAGCCCCTTTCCTCCCTTGCCGCGGCCTGTCATCCTTCCTTCCTCGGGCAAAGCAAAACGTGCACAAACAGCAGCTGCAGCGGCTGGCGAGTCGGCTACGGTCTGCGCCCAGCGCGCCCGCCGCCCCCCTATATAGACTCTGGCCCGCCCTCCCCCCACCACGCGCAACCGAGGGCATATAAGCGCAGCACGGAGGCGCGCGGGCCCGTTGTCAAGGCAGCACCGGACGCCGCGCCGCACCTAACCTCCACGCACGCCGCTCCGCTACCGCCAACGCTACCGCCATGGCCCGCACAAAGCAAACGGCCCGCAAGTCCACCGGCGGAAAGGCGCCGCGCAAACAGCTCGCCACCAAGGCGGCGAGGAAGAGCGCGCCCGCCACCGGAGGCGTCAAGAAGCCCCACCGCTACAGGCCGGGCACCGTCGCCCTGCGAGAAATCAGGCGCTACCAGAAGAGCACAGAGCTGCTCATCCGCAAGCTGCCATTCCAGCGCCTAGTGCGCGAGATCGCCCAGGACTTCAAGACCGACCTGCGCTTCCAGAGCTCCGCAGTCATGGCCCTGCAGGAGGCCAGCGAGGCCTACCTCGTCGGCCTCTTCGAAGACACCAACCTGTGCGCAATCCACGCCAAGCGCGTCACCATCATGCCCAAGGACATCCAGCTCGCGCGCCGCATCCGCGGCGAGCGCGCCTAAACCGCGCCGCGGCACCGCACCGCACAAACAAAAACGGCCCTTTTCAGGGCCACTAACATCTCTCCGTCGCGAGCAAACTTTGTCGGTCGCCTGCCTCTCGCCCCGCAACCCAAAAACAAAAACCACCACTTCCCGTCCGTCCGCCACACACACCCGCTCACTCTGCCTGCCTGCTAGCAGCGCGCAACAATCACACATCATCCCTCCCCGGCGCTCAAAGCGCACAATACCCAACGGCCGACGTCACACCGCACGGGTGGCTGGCCGGCCGCCGCTTTCGTTTCGAAAACAAAAAAAACCCGCACTCCACTCCGACGGCCAACGGCCAGGCAGGCGCGCTCGCTCGCTCTACACGCCACCGAAATCCCCGCCGACTCCTTCCACATCTCAACGTGCCCCCCGTTGCAAAACATAACACACACAAAGAAACAAAACAAAGACCAGACACGACTAGACAAGACACACATCCGAGAAGAACGAACGCAGGCAAGCCAACCAACGTATTCAAACAAAACAACGTGACAGAAAACCAACCGTCGGCCGCCGCCACAAACACGGCGACAATCAACCACGACAACAACAACACCGCTTACCGCTACCGCCGCCCACACCCGCCACCGACCCCCGCAATCAAACCACCACGGCACGCAAACAGCATCCCCACGGGCATACAGACAGACACCCACACCAAACGCAACACGACAATCAAAACCTTCCCCGACGTGCTTTGATGGCCCTGAGAAGGGCCGTTTTGGGCCGCGCGTCTCTTGCGCGCCACTAGACGACGACGGGGGGTGGGGACGACGGGGTCAAGCGCCAAACCCTTCCTTTCCCATCTCTTTCTCCTCTACTCTACTCTACTTCTTCTTCTTGGGCGAAGCCTTCGCCTTAGACGGCGTCGTCGCCTTCTTCGGGCGCGGCGCCTTCGGCTTCTTCGTCGGAACCTTGGCGGCCTTCTTCGCCTTCGACGGCGACTTGGCCTTGGCCGGCTTGGCCGCAGCCGCCTTCTTCGCACCCGCGGGAGCGGCCGACGCCGCAGACGCCTTCTTGGCGGCGCCCGCCTTCCGACCGGTCGCCGCCTTCACGCCACCAGCCTTCTTTGCGCCGGCCGCACGGGCGCCCTTCTTCTCCTTGCTGGCCGGAGCGGCGCGCTTCTTCTTGGCACCGCCAGCACGAGCCTTGCCGCCCTCGGCCGCCCCCCCGCCGCCGGCGCCGGCAAGCTTGAACGAGCCGGACGCGCCCTTCCCCTTCGTCTGCACCAGCTCGCCCGCCACGACGGCCGACTTGAGGTACTTCTTGATAAACGGCGCCAGCTTCTCCGCGTCCAGCTTGTAGTGCGCGGCTATGTACTTCTTGATCGCCTGCAGCGACGACCCGCCGCGCTCCTTCAGACTCTTGATGGCGGCCGTCACCATCTCAGAGGTGCGCGGGTGCGCAGGCTTGGCGCGCGGCTTCTTCGCAGACGACGCAGACTTGGCCTTCTTCGTAGTGCCGGTGGCGGCGGGTGCCGCAGCAGTCTCGTTCGTAGCCGCCTGATCTGCCATTTCGACGACGCGCGTAACACACAGCGAGAGCGAGAGCGAGAGCGAGCGGGACGGCAGGCACGCAAGCACAGCACAGCACGGCAGAGCAGAGCAGAGAATCACAAGGGCCCAGCCAGTGTCGCGGGCGGGCGCGGACGGCCGAGAGAGCGGCCGCCACTCTGCGCGCCGCCGCGCCGCGCCTCCCGCGCTTGCTACCGCCCAACGTCCGACAGCCTGTGCGGAGCAGCCCCAAAGCTGCGCCACAACCGCCCGCGCCTTTCAAACCACCGAGGATGGGGCTACACACAGCCACACCACAGTCGCCAACCAGTCGCCACGGCAGCGCCGCAAACCACGGCCAAACTGCAGCTACCGCGCGCTACAGCCTGGGTCGGCCCGCCGAGAATCGCCGCCCCCGCCCAAATGCCGCCCCCACAGCCCCAGCCGACGACCCGCCACAATGGCCAAACCTTCGGCAAAACTCCCACACCGTCGCCGCGGCAGCCCGGCCAGCGCGGCCGGCGCCACAGCCACACAAGCCGAGGCGTGCGGCGATGACGGCCGTGCAAACGCGCCTCCGCCGCCCCATCGCCTTCCGTCGCCCTCCCGCCGTTTCCCGATCGGCCCGCAGCCGTCGGGCCACATCGCGCGCCGTCCTCCTCCTCTCGCCCGCCAACATTCACAGCCGTTTCTCAACAATTGCCCGCCGCAAACGGACGCCGCCTGCGCAACAGGCGCCGCCGCCCCTCGCCGCTTCCGACCCAACCCCTCGACCGAGGCAAACCGCAATCCGAATCTACAGACCAACCCAATCTGCCGTCAGCACACACGACAGCCGACCTTACACGTTGCGCGTTACACATTACGTTTACACGTCTAGGTTAGGTTCGGTTAGGTTAGGTGGACGTGGGTTAGGTTAAGGGGACTTGGGTTAGGTTAAGCGTCAAACTTAGGTTAAGCATTCAAACACGTCAGGCGTCAGAGGTTAGGTTAGGTTAGGTTAGGTTAGGTTAGGTTAGGTTAGGTTACGTTAGGTTACGTTACACGTTAGGTTAAGGGGTCAGTGCTAGGTTAAGAAGCGTCAAACGTAGGTTAAAAAAGCGTTCAAAACGTGAGGCGTGAGCCGCCGGACAGCTTACCTTACGTAGACGTTTGGGGCTCACAGGCTGAGCTCACCTCACCACACCACAGGTTAGGTTCGGTTCGGTTCGCTCGGCTCAGCGTAAAGCGCCGAGGTCAGGGTTACGTTCGTTCACCTTCGGGCGCCACACTTTCGGTTGAAAGGTCGCGACGGGACGACGTCGGCAGGCACCGCCGCAAACGGACAAAAACGTACAGACGACGTCGAAAACCGCCGACAGACGGGGGAGCAGCACGACCACGACCAGATACCGAGCGCGAACGAGACGCACGCGAACCACCCCCACCGGCCAAAGGGCACCACACAACAACCCAGAGCACCACGTGTCGACACCACAGCAACCCGCCGCTCACGCGACATGGCTGGCACCGAAGGGCAACCGCCCGCAACTGCGCTTTCCGCGCCGGCCCGGATGCACGTCGTGCTACAACAACACCACTACCGTACACAGCCGCTGTTCACAACATCACTATCATGCGCGCCCGCGGCTCGCCGCCGTCGCAGTCGCAGCCCCAACGCCAGCACTTTTGCACCACCATTCACACGCACCGCAACACAGCTCGCCGACACAGCCGAACAAAACAAACACCACACAACAACAGCAACAACGCCGCCGCCTCTACTCGTGCCGGCGACCCACCCCGCCGATGGCGCACCTTTCGCCAGCCGGCAATCGACACACACGCACGCACCCACCCACCCCCCGGGGCCCAGTGCAAAAAAAAACACACAAAAACAAAAACAAAAAAAAAACAACACAAACGACACGGGAAGCGCACACCGCCACTTCGCGCGCACGCCACCAACCAGTCGTCGTCTCAAAATAACAAACACAAACAAAATAAACTAACAACTAGGGCAACACAAAACAAAAACGCCTCGCACGAACCGCCCACAAAAAGGACAAGCACACGCACAGCCTCTGCTGACGACCACGACGCAGCGGCACGCTGCTCCTGTCCCGCGCCCCGCGCCCCGCGCCCCACTCGATTCACAACTCACGCGACACCGTCAACGACGGGCTCGCTTCCCGCAACCTACCACCTTTCCGCCACGACGCACAGCCCCAGCCCCACCCGACCCGACGACGCCCGTGGCAACGACTGCACTTTCACCACCGCCTCCCCCTTCCCCCCCAAAACACACACACACACACAGCCAGCCAAAAACGCACTCGCGACCCACACATGCACGTGCATCGGCACACGCCAACCAGTCAACGTCGACAACCACACGCAAGGCTCGAAACGAAACCGGCGTCCTTCCACGTTGCCATCAAGCTACCTACACGACACAAGACACAAGGAACAAACACAACAGCCGGCCCCACTAATTCCCACTCTCACGCCGCAAAAAGCACACCGAAACCGCCAAACGCACGCACATTCCCCTTCGCACTGACACCGACCGGCTCGCTACCACACACCTCTCGGCAGCCGTTTCACGCCAATTCGCCACACCGCCCACACAGTCGACAAGCGCCCGCCCTGTACGGCACACGCAACGACGCAGCGCAGCAAAGGGCGCCCGCAACACATACCTCTCCTCTCTCTCCCTCTCCGCCGCCCGACGCGCCAACCGCCACGCCACACCGCCAGCCACTCGCAAATTGTGCACTGCCACCAGCCACACGTCCAACACGCCGCGCCGCCTCCGGCCACCCGCCAGGGGGCGCTCACGTCCGCGACAACAGCGCGGCCCGCCGGGCCGAACCGAACCGAACCGAGCCGCCGCTGCTCTGCACTCGGCACGGCCACACCCTGCTGCAGACCGGGCTCGTCTCTCTGTACGCGTCTGCCTGCGCATCAACACAACACGACCTTTTTTTTTTTTTTCTCTCTACCGCCATCCCTTCTTCTCGCGTTTTACTCGTTGTTGCAGCAGCGGCGCACACCTACACATCCACAGCCCCAGCCGAGCCGAGCCGGCCTCACCTCAGGGCCCGCCGCCAGCGTCTCCTCCTCGGGCACAGGTGCGGTGCTGTGGCCGCCCATCCAACCGCATTGCTGGCCGTCCAGCCGCCAGGCGTTCCCACTGCCGCGAGCCACGCCGCGCACCGACCCTGCTGCAGAAAACGAAGCATAGCCAGAGACCGACCGATACACAAAGCAAGCCGTCGCCTCGCCTCTTGTCCTTCCTGCCTTCCTTTCGCCCCCCCCCCCCTCCTTTTTTTTTTTTTATTTTGTTTTCTTCTTTCTTTCTTTCTTTGGCCCTCTCTCCTTCCCGCCCCATGGCGGTTACGGCACCGCCTGCAGCGGCAGATTTTTTGCGCCCACACGCCTACTCCTACCACCATTAACCTTGCCCTGCCCATCAACGTCGCAGTCGAACCGACGCTTGCCAACACACTGCCCACGTTCCTTTCTCTTTTCGGCCTACGCCCATTACGCGCCGCCGCCACAGCACCTTCCCTTCCCACAACACACCGACGTCATCACACGCACCCACAAACAGGGGCCACGACCGTGTTCCTCGCCCACTCCCATCCCGCACGGTACGCACATTCCCAACTACTACCGCGCACCCTCCCTTTCCAATCTGTGTGTCTCTGTGTCTGTGTCCTGTGTCCTGTCCGCGCGTGACGCCTCTCAACATCCGCCGTCCCCCGTCCCGTTTTCGCCCCCATGCCGTCGTCGCGCCGCCTCCTCCCCGTCCACCGCCGCCCCTGTCCGCCCCGCACCACACCATACACCGCTGCTTGTCCCGGCCGTTGCCACCAAAGGCGCCGACCGCAAACGCGCCACGCCGCAGCCCCCGTGCGTCTCGCTCGCTTGCATCTCCGTGCCGACGCTGCCTCTCTTCCCGCTCGCACTCGACCTCGACAACACAGTCTTTGGCTCCGCCACTGCGTGTTCCGGTGGTACGCACGCTGCAACACGTATGTATTCGTTACCAGAGCGATGGCGAGGCATGACAGCATCTCTGTCTGACCAGAGAGTTATTTATCGTTGCTAGTCGGCGCTTGGACCGCGCCAGACGACAGTAGTGGCACGCACCGGGTCGCCAGGAACAGTTGTTATATATATTGTAGCGCGAGTCGGGAGAGGTAGTAGTCGGTCGACAGTAGTAGCGGGTGGACGGTTGTACTGAGCGGGCGTCGGCGGCGTGCTCTGCTCGTCTCGCGACTCTGGTCACGGTTCGGGACGATGTATAGTATATTGTGTTATAATCAAAAGGTAGTGTGAAGCTGCATTGCGCAAATCTGATAACGTATGTTCATTGTACTTATTTTGTTCAACAACAAAAGCCCCACTATTACTTTTTTCTAAAGCAACTTTTGTCTTTTAACGAAAAACATTCACTTTTTAAAGACTACTTCCTATGGCATTTCCCTCCAAGGAGTGCAATTAATTACCAGCCAGCACTCATTCATTGCACACAGCTGTGTAAGGGGTATCTACAATTGAGGAGCGGATATAAATGCAACTTTTTTGTTTTTTTTTTTTTTTTTTGTGTGTTGTAACCTCCCCGCAAAATTTAAAATAATGGACAATGTTATTTACGGATGCTAATGGACATTGCGCTAATTGTAACCTCGCCCACAATGAGAGGTATTGAAAATGGCAACAAAAATGTGAAATTCGCAATCCGACTCAAATATAAATTCTTCACAACATTTAAAGTCCGTTCAGTGACAAGAAACTTCAATTGAGCCGAAATATCGGTCTTTGGCCCTGTGCAAAACAATCAGAATTAAAGTCTTACCTCAGAATAAATGGATGTCACATTTCTGCTCTTGTTGTTGCGCAGCGCTTGGAGGAACTGCATTGCAAATAATAATATTCTCTTTTTTTGTGATTTTAGTGAAATTTTTCTTCAAAGAAGTGGAATGAAATGGGAAGTGCAACGAACTCTTTAGTTCAATAAAACATTACATTTTTGAAAAATGCTTTTGAAATAAAAATTATTTTTGGGGAACTTGTTGGAGAATTAATTACAATAAATATAATTTTTCATTATCTAATGATTATATTAATTAACAGTATACCTCCTTCACCATCTTGACCAGTGTTGCCGACCGCCTACATCACACAACCGCACTCGGCTGCTACTACTGACCGACCGCTCTGCATGACGACTATTAGCGTACTGCACGCGACGACTACTGACAGAGTACAGCCCTCAACTAGACAGAGCTACAGACTCGCAACGACTGACTGACTGACTGACTGACTGACTGACTGACTGAGAACCGCTCGCAACACTCGCGCGGTCCAGCGCAAACTCTCTGGTCACAGATGCTACAATGTCTCGCCATCGCTGCTATGTTACATACGTGTTTCAGTGTCTTTTTCATTGGGGTAACGATCTTTGGCTCTTTTTATTCTGAATACAGGGCCAAAGGTCAACGCTGCTGCCCTTATACAATTTATCAGGTTCCATTATGTCTGTTGCAATGTTACATACGGTTCATTCTTTCATTAATATTATCGTTGGGTTTGTTTTGTAGGGACGTTAACATTCTGGCACATTTTTATTATCATCGGACTCTCTGCTATTTGTGCAGGGAGGTTATACCTGGGTCCATTTCCATTTCCATTTCCATTTACATTTTAATATTGATAGACTTTTTGTTTTCTTTTTTTGTTTCTTGTTGTTTTTCCTTCTTTTTTCTTGTTGTTTTTTTTTCTTTCTTTTTTTTTGTTTTGTTTTGTTTTTCCCGCTCTCACCACCACCGCCGCATCACGCCTTCCGTTTTCTTCTTGGTTTCTTTTCTGTTCTTCAACTGCTTCAACATCACCGCGCCCCATTTCCACACCACAGCCATCAGCCTCCAAGACGGGCAGGCGCAGTGTGCCATTTCCGGCGCACAAGCACACCCGTACGGTACTCTCCTCGCCCCCACGCCACCAACAACACAGCGACCACGCGGCTTTCAGGCATGGCATGGCACGGCACGGCACGGCACCGGCGAAATGCGCCGCCCCCGCCCCTCCGCGCATCCGTCCGTCTCGCCACGTTCACTGACAGCCGCGTCTGCGGCTACACCACGACAACCACAACACAACACCGCTCCCCTCCCTGGCAACTCATTGTTTTTCTCCTCCTCTTTTGCACAAACCACAACGCCGAGCACAGGCGCAAGCCACCCACACCGCGCCCCTCCCCGTCCCGTCTTTGGCCGCCGCTCCTCGTTTCCTCGTTTGCCCCCTCCCATCTCCCGAAATGCCATGCCAGCAGCGTTACGCATGCCCCTCCCCTGTCCACACAACACTACCGCCAAACGAACAGCCTTCCGGGCCACATGCAGGGCACGCCCACCTCCAAACACTGCCAATTCACGGACGCACGCACGCACACACACACACACACACACACACACACACACACACACACACACACACTTTCCCGACACCTTTCTGTACGGAGGGTGCGTCATCTCGACCGTGACAGAGTGACGCCAACTATCGACGATCCATTTCCCCCCACTGGTAAAACACGTCCACTAACACCTACATACATCATTCAAGTACACAGACAATAGCATACACACAATGGGAGGGCACACGAACATGGACGGCACGGCACTGTCACACACTCTTCCTCAGAACCAACCATACCAACAAACGTTACGTACAACCGGGAAAGCGAAAGCGAAAGCAAAAGCAAAAAGCAAAGGCCAATGCAGCCGTCAAAGGTAACGTTCACCACGGCAGACACTTGCAGCCGCGCCGCCGTTAAACGCATTTCAGTGCGGCTCCAATACGCCTCCGACACGGGAACGTTCCGTTGCTCTACGAATGCGTTTCTCCCCTTTTTCCCTTCCTCTCTCTTTTGCCCCCCCCCCCCTCTGTCCTTTCCTCCTGCACTCTTGCCTCCTTCCTCACGTTCTGCCCAGACATTCGACCGATCAAAGTCAACCTGTCGTTACCGTTCTCAGCGCGACGGTGTACAACAGTATGACGGGTGTGCCCACGACTTCGGTTCAGTTGCGTGACGCCGGTCTATCGCGCCGATCGACAGTTACTCAGGGGGGCGACGGATCGGACCACGTCACCGACACACAAAACACTTTCAAACAAACAAATACATACCGGATGGACACAGACAAACACGTGTACAGACATTCGCCAAAAACGGCCGCCGCCGCCGCCGCCGTCGTCTAGCGTCGCGCTTACTGTACTGCACTGGACACGCGTGCATCTTGAATGACGACATCGGTGTGCGTGCGTCGTACGCAATCAGTCAGACACGGCTATCAAAAATCAGAGTCGAATGGTACATCATCGTGCGTGTCGCCGTACACGTACAGTACAATGCAACAACAATGCGTCTTCATGGCACGTTCATTTCAACGTCACTCACACACCTCCACGCTGCAGTTACGTCGCACCATTGTCAAACTCGGCGTACAGCAAAGGGAATAGTGGGCGGCAAACAAAAACCACAAAAAAAAACAACATTTCACATTTCACCCTCGCCATGTATGATGTGCAAAAAACAAACCCGCAAACGGCCGTCGTTACGGTGACACAAAAGTCGGCGATCGCACTGTCCCCCCTCGCAGACAGGTAACACACACACCAACAACACCAAATGGGTCAAAAACCACGCCAACGAGGCGTGCCACCATTCCACGCCACGGCGACCAACCTCGTGGCCGTACCCCGCGCAACACGCTTTGACGCGCCCCCCCACCCACAATCAAAATGCACACATACATCACAGCCGTCCACACAAACAACAACAACAATTCCGCCCTTCCCGCAAAAGGCAAGTTGGTGGCCCTGAAAAGGGCCGTTTTGCCGCTCTCGCAACGGAGGAGCATTCTCTCTCCATCCTTCCTTCCGTTCCAGAGCCACCTCCTTACTTGGAGCTCGTGTACTTGGTCACCGCCTTCGTGCCCTCGCTCACGGCGTGCTTGGCCAGCTCGCCAGGCAGCAACAGCCGCACAGCGGTCTGGATCTCGCGGGACGTGATGGTCGAGCGCTTGTTGTAGTGCGCCAGGCGAGAAGCCTCGGCCGCAATGCGCTCGAAAATGTCGTTCACGAAGCTGTTCATGATGCTCATCGCCTTCGACGAGATGCCCGTGTCAGGGTGCACCTGCTTCAGCACCTTGTAGATGTAGATGGCATAGCTCTCCTTCCTCTTGCGCTTCTTCTTCTTGTCGCCCTTCGAAATGTTCTTCTGCGCCTTGCCAGCCTTCTTGGCGGCCTTCCCGCTAGTCTTGGGCGGCATCTCGAACCAACGTACGGCGGCAGCAGCAACACCAGTAGCAAGCGCTCCGCTCTAGTCAGCGTCTCCCCACACAGTGGCACCCGCCGCCAGCCGCCGCCGCACCTTTACCAGCTCGCCCTGTTGCGGCCGCCGACCAATGGGGCGCGCGCGCAACCGGCCGCCGCACCCGAGCCCATAAAGCACCCCCACCCCGGCTGCGCCGGCACGCACTCCGCTGCTCGACTCGCTGCCGCTCGCACCGGTCGTTTTCGTTTCCTTCTCGTGTGCACCGTCGCTAGCCCATCGCCATGTCCGGACGCGGAAAGGGAGGCAAAGTCAAGGGCAAGTCAAAGTCCCGCTCAAGCAGGGCTGGGCTCCAGTTCCCGGTCGGCAGAATCCACCGCCTCCTGCGCAAGGGAAACTACGCAGAGCGCGTCGGCGCCGGGGCGCCCGTCTACCTCGCCGCCGTCATGGAGTACCTCGCGGCTGAGGTGCTCGAGCTGGCCGGAAACGCGGCCCGCGACAACAAGAAGACGCGCATCATCCCGCGCCACCTGCAGCTTGCCATCCGCAACGACGAGGAGCTCAACAAGCTCCTGTCGGGCGTCACCATCGCACAGGGTGGTGTCCTACCCAACATCCAGGCCGTCCTGCTGCCAAAGAAGACCGAGAAGAAGGCCTAAAGGAGGCCAGGCAATCGCAGCGCCGCGTGCTCCCCTGCACGCAACGCGCTTTGCCGGCTCGGCTCGGCCCGGCCCACAACAATCGGCCCTTTTCAGGGCCACCACACAAACCTACGTCCAAAGCAAAATTTCAGTCGTCCTCGCCGCACCTTGTTTTGTTTCAACTTTGCACTTTCACAGCACAGCCGCCGCCGGCGCACGTCCGCCATCTTGTCGTCCACACAGCCCGCACACACACACACACACACACACACACACACACACACACACACACACATTTTGCACGGTCGCAGAGTCGCCTTCCAAACGACAACGGCAGCAATAATGACCATTGTTAAAGGGAGGCGTGTCGACACACCGCCCTCCACTCCCGCGCGCAACGGCCGTCGACACGAACGAAACAGCTGATCCGGCCGCCTATGCCCACACGCCTTGCCTCGGAAACCCCAACGCCGCCGCAAACACACAGAGCCAAACCACGCAAGCAAATAATTACCGCCTCTCTCGCACAACAACACACAGCCCGCCATCTCCGTCGCGATCGATACAAAGACACACAATAACAAACACAAACGAAGCAGCTCCACACACAGCCAGCCACATGACACGTTTCCTTTCCTTCTCCCCTCCCAGCCACATCACGTCGCTCAAACGGAAAGAAAGAAAGAAACAAACAAACAAACAAACAAACAAACAAACGAACAACACAGCGCACACACACGCAGCAACAACAACAACAACAACACAGACTCTTTCGCACTTTTCAACTTCCGAACAGTGTGGTGGCCCTGAAAAGGGCCGTTTTCTAGTCTCTCCCACCCACAAGCACGGCCGCGGGAAGGCCAGCGCCCGCTGCGACGCAGCCTAACCGCCGAAACCGTACAGGGTGCGCCCCTGCCTCTTCAGGGCGTACACCACGTCCATGGCCGTCACAGTCTTGCGCTTGGCGTGCTCAGTGTACGTCACCGCGTCGCGGATCACGTTCTCCAGGAACACCTTCAGCACCCCGCGGGTCTCCTCGTAGATCAGACCAGAGATGCGCTTCACGCCGCCCCTGCGAGCCAGGCGGCGGATGGCGGGCTTCGTGATGCCCTGGATGTTGTCGCGCAACACCTTGCGGTGCCGCTTGGCGCCACCCTTGCCGAGCCCCTTTCCTCCCTTGCCGCGGCCTGTCATCCTTCCTTCCTCGGGCAAAGCAAAACGTGCACAAACAGCAGCTGCAGCGGCTGGCGAGTCGGCTACGGTCTGCGCCCAGCGCGCCCGCCGCCCCCCTATATAGACTCTGGCCCGCCCTCCCCCCACCACGCGCAACCGAGGGCATATAAGCGCAGCACGGAGGCGCGCGGGCACCTCCGAGTTGGCCACCTCCGAGTTGGGCAGCGGTGGCGTGCGGGTGCATGTAGTAGGGCGCTCCGCAACTGCCGCGTGAAGAGTTAGAGAGGGCGGCTCCGTGGTGAGTGTGCGCGTCTCGGCAAGATTGTCGTGTTGCCGAGAGCAAATTGTCGTGTAGAGACGCCGCACTCGCCATGGGCAAAGGGAAACGCGGGAAGCGCAACTCTCCCGCAAAGATGCCAACCCGCGCAGACTTTCTGCGGTCGGACGGCAGTGAGCGCAGCGTCTCTTCAGATCGACGCAGCGGCTCCGTCGCACCGACCACACACGCAGAAGAAGAGGTAGTAGCACCGTCACCTTGTCGACCCTCCGCCCAAGTTCTCCCTGTGTGCATACGCTACACAGGTCGAGACTGGGTGGAGACTTACGACGAGGTGGCAATGGAACTACGCTACCACCCAACAGTGCAGATGCTGGACAACGAGGCCACTCTGTCCATCCAGCCGCGTTCGCAGGAGGATCGAAAGATTCTCTGCGACCGGCTGAATGCGTACCTCATGGAGCCACCTACCTACAGCGGACCAAAGAAGAGGAAACCACTTCTTAAGGTCCTACTGAGGGGGCTACCGTGGATCATGACGGCGGAATCGGTGCGCAAAGTCCTGTTGCAGCATAACTACGAGGCCATAGTTAAGCTGCACAACAGGACGAACAGGAGAAGGCCGCCACTCTTCATCCTGGCTGTCGAGTCGCCCCAGGAAGATTCCAGCCAAGAAGGAGGCAAAGACGTCGGAATCTGCGGGTTAACCACCCTAGCAGGTTTCGACGTGAAGATCGAGCCACTTCCGCCCGACCTCGACACGAAACCTCAGTGTTTTAAGTGTCAGAGGGAGGGCCACGTGGCAAAGCACTGCCGCTTCGAAGCGAAGTGCGCCAAATGCGGTGTTGGTCACGACACCCGCGAGTGCACTTTGCTTCGAGACGACAAGCCAACATGCGTTCGCTGTGGCGGCGACCATGTTGCCAGCTGGCGAGGCTGCCGGGCATTCTCTGCCCACAAAGAAGACGGCCGTCGCGAGAAGCCGACAACGAAGAAGAGGAGAAGGAGGAGGAGGAGGCGGAAGCGCGCCAGCGCTGAAACCCCCGAGACGCCGAACAAAGCAGCAGCGCCTCGCCACAACGCGCGGCCGACCCCCCCACCCGCCAGTGGCAGAGGTGGTGGGGGGGGCCCCTCGCGCGAGCAGGAGGGACGCCACTCAGTAGGCAGCAGCGGTGTGGACAACATCGCCGCGCTGATGGAGGAAGCGGAGTCACGCTTCCGGATGGCTCTCCACGCGGAGATGGAGGCTGCCTGCCACCTGCTGAGGGAAGCCTTGGCTCTCCGCCTACAATGTGATGGGCCGACGGCACACACCAGCGCGTCCGCGGCCACGCAGACCGAAGACACCACCACAAAGAAGAAGAGGATGGTAATCAACCGCGCCAGTCAGACCACCGACGGCGCCTCAACCATCCCCACAGAAGCCAACGTGCGTGTCGATGAGGGCACCCAGACGTCGTCCAAACGGTGCAAGCGCCATCGTAGCGCCCAAACCGAGACGACGGATGCGGCGTCCATCGGCACGCAAACCGAAGTGGCAGCCACGGAGCCCACCAGGTCTCCATGGAAGCTGCACAAAATCGAGACGACAACGAGCAGCAAACCTCTCACTCCGAGTTCTCCCTCCCCGGAGGTAGAGGACCTCAGAGTGAGAGAAGAAAGAAGAAGAAGAGAGCGAGAGGCGGAACACGAAGCCGCCCTTGCCCACCGGGAACGGCAGCGCCAACTACAATGGCGGCTCCGTCACGGAAAATAAAGAGAAGGTCCATGACAAGCAGTTCTGGCCGGGTTTTGCAGGTTTTCCTTGGCCGCTAAGGTGAATACCGGAACTGTCCCCAACAAACTCCTGCAAATAAATTCCCAATTGGGAGATATCCACCCCTTACCCAGCACCCCAGCAACCAAAACAATAAATTGTGCCAAAACAGCATAACAACAACCCTTGGCTGAAAAGAGCCCAAGCATGCTCTATAACAGCCCGCCCTTCTCCATCCGAGAAGGGAATGAAATGTGCTAAAAAAAAAAAAAAAAAAAAAAAAAAAAAAAAAAAAAAAAAAAAAAAAAAAAAAAAAAAACGCGCGGGCCCGTTGTCAAGGCAGCACCGGACGCCGCGCCGCACCTAACCTCCACGCACGCCGCTCCGCTACCGCCAACGCTACCGCCATGGCCCGCACAAAGCAAACGGCCCGCAAGTCCACCGGCGGAAAGGCGCCGCGCAAACAGCTCGCCACCAAGGCGGCGAGGAAGAGCGCGCCCGCCACCGGAGGCGTCAAGAAGCCCCACCGCTACAGGCCGGGCACCGTCGCCCTGCGAGAAATCAGGCGCTACCAGAAGAGCACAGAGCTGCTCATCCGCAAGCTGCCATTCCAGCGCCTAGTGCGCGAGATCGCCCAGGACTTCAAGACCGACCTGCGCTTCCAGAGCTCCGCAGTCATGGCCCTGCAGGAGGCCAGCGAGGCCTACCTCGTCGGCCTCTTCGAAGACACCAACCTGTGCGCAATCCACGCCAAGCGCGTCACCATCATGCCCAAGGACATCCAGCTCGCGCGCCGCATCCGCGGCGAGCGCGCCTAAACCGCGCCGCGGCACCGCACCGCACAAACAAAAACGGCCCTTTTCAGGGCCACTAACATCTCTCCGTCGCGAGCAAACTTTGTCGGTCGCCTGCCTCTCGCCCCGCAACCCAAAAACAAAAACCACCACTTCCCGTCCGTCCGCCACACACACCCGCTCACTCTGCCTGCCTGCTAGCAGCGCGCAACAATCACACATCATCCCTCCCCGGCGCTCAAAGCGCACAATACCCAACGGCCGACGTCACACCGCACGGGTGGCTGGCCGGCCGCCGCTTTCGTTTCGAAAACAAAAAAAACCCGCACTCCACTCCGACGGCCAACGGCCAGGCAGGCGCGCTCGCTCGCTCTACACGCCACCGAAATCCCCGCCGACTCCTTCCACATCTCAACGTGCCCCCCGTTGCAAAACATAACACACACAAAGAAACAAAACAAAGACCAGACACGACTAGACAAGACACACATCCGAGAAGAACGAACGCAGGCAAGCCAACCAACGTATTCAAACAAAACAACGTGACAGAAAACCAACCGTCGGCCGCCGCCACAAACACGGCGACAATCAACCACGACAACAACAACACCGCTTACCGCTACCGCCGCCCACACCCGCCACCGACCCCCGCAATCAAACCACCACGGCACGCAAACAGCATCCCCACGGGCATACAGACAGACACCCACACCAAACGCAACACGACAATCAAAACCTTCCCCGACGTGCTTTGATGGCCCTGAGAAGGGCCGTTTTGGGCCGCGCGTCTCTTGCGCGCCACTAGACGACGACGGGGGGTGGGGACGACGGGGTCAAGCGCCAAACCCTTCCTTTCCCATCTCTTTCTCCTCTACTCTACTCTACTTCTTCTTCTTGGGCGAAGCCTTCGCCTTAGACGGCGTCGTCGCCTTCTTCGGGCGCGGCGCCTTCGGCTTCTTCGTCGGAACCTTGGCGGCCTTCTTCGCCTTCGACGGCGACTTGGCCTTGGCCGGCTTGGCCGCAGCCGCCTTCTTCGCACCCGCGGGAGCGGCCGACGCCGCAGACGCCTTCTTGGCGGCGCCCGCCTTCCGACCGGTCGCCGCCTTCACGCCACCAGCCTTCTTTGCGCCGGCCGCACGGGCGCCCTTCTTCTCCTTGCTGGCCGGAGCGGCGCGCTTCTTCTTGGCACCGCCAGCACGAGCCTTGCCGCCCTCGGCCGCCCCCCCGCCGCCGGCGCCGGCAAGCTTGAACGAGCCGGACGCGCCCTTCCCCTTCGTCTGCACCAGCTCGCCCGCCACGACGGCCGACTTGAGGTACTTCTTGATAAACGGCGCCAGCTTCTCCGCGTCCAGCTTGTAGTGCGCGGCTATGTACTTCTTGATCGCCTGCAGCGACGACCCGCCGCGCTCCTTCAGACTCTTGATGGCGGCCGTCACCATCTCAGAGGTGCGCGGGTGCGCAGGCTTGGCGCGCGGCTTCTTCGCAGACGACGCAGACTTGGCCTTCTTCGTAGTGCCGGTGGCGGCGGGTGCCGCAGCAGTCTCGTTCGTAGCCGCCTGATCTGCCATTTCGACGACGCGCGTAACACACAGCGAGAGCGAGAGCGAGAGCGAGCGGGACGGCAGGCACGCAAGCACAGCACAGCACGGCAGAGCAGAGCAGAGAATCACAAGGGCCCAGCCAGTGTCGCGGGCGGGCGCGGACGGCCGAGAGAGCGGCCGCCACTCTGCGCGCCGCCGCGCCGCGCCTCCCGCGCTTGCTACCGCCCAACGTCCGACAGCCTGTGCGGAGCAGCCCCAAAGCTGCGCCACAACCGCCCGCGCCTTTCAAACCACCGAGGATGGGGCTACACACAGCCACACCACAGTCGCCAACCAGTCGCCACGGCAGCGCCGCAAACCACGGCCAAACTGCAGCTACCGCGCGCTACAGCCTGGGTCGGCCCGCCGAGAATCGCCGCCCCCGCCCAAATGCCGCCCCCACAGCCCCAGCCGACGACCCGCCACAATGGCCAAACCTTCGGCAAAACTCCCACACCGTCGCCGCGGCAGCCCGGCCAGCGCGGCCGGCGCCACAGCCACACAAGCCGAGGCGTGCGGCGATGACGGCCGTGCAAACGCGCCTCCGCCGCCCCATCGCCTTCCGTCGCCCTCCCGCCGTTTCCCGATCGGCCCGCAGCCGTCGGGCCACATCGCGCGCCGTCCTCCTCCTCTCGCCCGCCAACATTCACAGCCGTTTCTCAACAATTGCCCGCCGCAAACGGACGCCGCCTGCGCAACAGGCGCCGCCGCCCCTCGCCGCTTCCGACCCAACCCCTCGACCGAGGCAAACCGCAATCCGAATCTACAGACCAACCCAATCTGCCGTCAGCACACACGACAGCCGACCTTACACGTTGCGCGTTACACATTACGTTTACACGTCTAGGTTAGGTTCGGTTAGGTTAGGTGGACGTGGGTTAGGTTAAGGGGACTTGGGTTAGGTTAAGCGTCAAACTTAGGTTAAGCATTCAAACACGTCAGGCGTCAGAGGTTAGGTTAGGTTAGGTTAGGTTAGGTTAGGTTAGGTTAGGTTACGTTAGGTTACGTTACACGTTAGGTTAAGGGGTCAGTGCTAGGTTAAGAAGCGTCAAACGTAGGTTAAAAAAGCGTTCAAAACGTGAGGCGTGAGCCGCCGGACAGCTTACCTTACGTAGACGTTTGGGGCTCACAGGCTGAGCTCACCTCACCACACCACAGGTTAGGTTCGGTTCGGTTCGCTCGGCTCAGCGTAAAGCGCCGAGGTCAGGGTTACGTTCGTTCACCTTCGGGCGCCACACTTTCGGTTGAAAGGTCGCGACGGGACGACGTCGGCAGGCACCGCCGCAAACGGACAAAAACGTACAGACGACGTCGAAAACCGCCGACAGACGGGGGAGCAGCACGACCACGACCAGATACCGAGCGCGAACGAGACGCACGCGAACCACCCCCACCGGCCAAAGGGCACCACACAACAACCCAGAGCACCACGTGTCGACACCACAGCAACCCGCCGCTCACGCGACATGGCTGGCACCGAAGGGCAACCGCCCGCAACTGCGCTTTCCGCGCCGGCCCGGATGCACGTCGTGCTACAACAACACCACTACCGTACACAGCCGCTGTTCACAACATCACTATCATGCGCGCCCGCGGCTCGCCGCCGTCGCAGTCGCAGCCCCAACGCCAGCACTTTTGCACCACCATTCACACGCACCGCAACACAGCTCGCCGACACAGCCGAACAAAACAAACACCACACAACAACAGCAACAACGCCGCCGCCTCTACTCGTGCCGGCGACCCACCCCGCCGATGGCGCACCTTTCGCCAGCCGGCAATCGACACACACGCACGCACCCACCCACCCCCCGGGGCCCAGTGCAAAAAAAAACACACAAAAACAAAAACAAAAAAAAAACAACACAAACGACACGGGAAGCGCACACCGCCACTTCGCGCGCACGCCACCAACCAGTCGTCGTCTCAAAATAACAAACACAAACAAAATAAACTAACAACTAGGGCAACACAAAACAAAAACGCCTCGCACGAACCGCCCACAAAAAGGACAAGCACACGCACAGCCTCTGCTGACGACCACGACGCAGCGGCACGCTGCTCCTGTCCCGCGCCCCGCGCCCCGCGCCCCACTCGATTCACAACTCACGCGACACCGTCAACGACGGGCTCGCTTCCCGCAACCTACCACCTTTCCGCCACGACGCACAGCCCCAGCCCCACCCGACCCGACGACGCCCGTGGCAACGACTGCACTTTCACCACCGCCTCCCCCTTCCCCCCCAAAACACACACACACACACAGCCAGCCAAAAACGCACTCGCGACCCACACATGCACGTGCATCGGCACACGCCAACCAGTCAACGTCGACAACCACACGCAAGGCTCGAAACGAAACCGGCGTCCTTCCACGTTGCCATCAAGCTACCTACACGACACAAGACACAAGGAACAAACACAACAGCCGGCCCCACTAATTCCCACTCTCACGCCGCAAAAAGCACACCGAAACCGCCAAACGCACGCACATTCCCCTTCGCACTGACACCGACCGGCTCGCTACCACACACCTCTCGGCAGCCGTTTCACGCCAATTCGCCACACCGCCCACACAGTCGACAAGCGCCCGCCCTGTACGGCACACGCAACGACGCAGCGCAGCAAAGGGCGCCCGCAACACATACCTCTCCTCTCTCTCCCTCTCCGCCGCCCGACGCGCCAACCGCCACGCCACACCGCCAGCCACTCGCAAATTGTGCACTGCCACCAGCCACACGTCCAACACGCCGCGCCGCCTCCGGCCACCCGCCAGGGGGCGCTCACGTCCGCGACAACAGCGCGGCCCGCCGGGCCGAACCGAACCGAACCGAGCCGCCGCTGCTCTGCACTCGGCACGGCCACACCCTGCTGCAGACCGGGCTCGTCTCTCTGTACGCGTCTGCCTGCGCATCAACACAACACGACCTTTTTTTTTTTTTTCTCTCTACCGCCATCCCTTCTTCTCGCGTTTTACTCGTTGTTGCAGCAGCGGCGCACACCTACACATCCACAGCCCCAGCCGAGCCGAGCCGGCCTCACCTCAGGGCCCGCCGCCAGCGTCTCCTCCTCGGGCACAGGTGCGGTGCTGTGGCCGCCCATCCAACCGCATTGCTGGCCGTCCAGCCGCCAGGCGTTCCCACTGCCGCGAGCCACGCCGCGCACCGACCCTGCTGCAGAAAACGAAGCATAGCCAGAGACCGACCGATACACAAAGCAAGCCGTCGCCTCGCCTCTTGTCCTTCCTGCCTTCCTTTCGCCCCCCCCCCCCCTCCTTTTTTTTTTTTTATTTTGTTTTCTTCTTTCTTTCTTTCTTTGGCCCTCTCTCCTTCCCGCCCCATGGCGGTTACGGCACCGCCTGCAGCGGCAGATTTTTTGCGCCCACACGCCTACTCCTACCACCATTAACCTTGCCCTGCCCATCAACGTCGCAGTCGAACCGACGCTTGCCAACACACTGCCCACGTTCCTTTCTCTTTTCGGCCTACGCCCATTACGCGCCGCCGCCACAGCACCTTCCCTTCCCACAACACACCGACGTCATCACACGCACCCACAAACAGGGGCCACGACCGTGTTCCTCGCCCACTCCCATCCCGCACGGTACGCACATTCCCAACTACTACCGCGCACCCTCCCTTTCCAATCTGTGTGTCTCTGTGTCTGTGTCCTGTGTCCTGTCCGCGCGTGACGCCTCTCAACATCCGCCGTCCCCCGTCCCGTTTTCGCCCCCATGCCGTCGTCGCGCCGCCTCCTCCCCGTCCACCGCCGCCCCTGTCCGCCCCGCACCACACCATACACCGCTGCTTGTCCCGGCCGTTGCCACCAAAGGCGCCGACCGCAAACGCGCCACGCCGCAGCCCCCGTGCGTCTCGCTCGCTTGCATCTCCGTGCCGACGCTGCCTCTCTTCCCGCTCGCACTCGACCTCGACAACACAGTCTTTGGCTCCGCCACTGCGTGTTCCGGTGGTACGCACGCTGCAACACGTATGTATTCGTTACCAGAGCGATGGCGAGGCATGACAGCATCTCTGTCTGACCAGAGAGTTATTTATCGTTGCTAGTCGGCGCTTGGACCGCGCCAGACGACAGTAGTGGCACGCACCGGGTCGCCAGGAACAGTTGTTATATATATTGTAGCGCGAGTCGGGAGAGGTAGTAGTCGGTCGACAGTAGTAGCGGGTGGACGGTTGTACTGAGCGGGCGTCGGCGGCGTGCTCTGCTCGTCTCGCGACTCTGGTCACGGTTCGGGACGATGTATAGTATATTGTGTTATAATCAAAAGGTAGTGTGAAGCTGCATTGCGCAAATCTGATAACGTATGTTCATTGTACTTATTTTGTTCAACAACAAAAGCCCCACTATTACTTTTTTCTAAAGCAACTTTTGTCTTTTAACGAAAAACATTCACTTTTTAAAGACTACTTCCTATGGCATTTCCCTCCAAGGAGTGCAATTAATTACCAGCCAGCACTCATTCATTGCACACAGCTGTGTAAGGGGTATCTACAATTGAGGAGCGGATATAAATGCAACTTTTTTGTTTTTTTTTTTTTTTTTGTGTGTTGTAACCTCCCCGCAAAATTTAAAATAATGGACAATGTTATTTACGGATGCTAATGGACATTGCGCTAATTGTAACCTCGCCCACAATGAGAGGTATTGAAAATGGCAACAAAAATGTGAAATTCGCAATCCGACTCAAATATAAATTCTTCACAACATTTAAAGTCCGTTCAGTGACAAGAAACTTCAATTGAGCCGAAATATCGGTCTTTGGCCCTGTGCAAAACAATCAGAATTAAAGTCTTACCTCAGAATAAATGGATGTCACATTTCTGCTCTTGTTGTTGCGCAGCGCTTGGAGGAACTGCATTGCAAATAATAATATTCTCTTTTTTTGTGATTTTAGTGAAATTTTTCTTCAAAGAAGTGGAATGAAATGGGAAGTGCAACGAACTCTTTAGTTCAATAAAACATTACATTTTTGAAAAATGCTTTTGAAATAAAAATTATTTTTGGGGAACTTGTTGGAGAATTAATTACAATAAATATAATTTTTCATTATCTAATGATTATATTAATTAACAGTATACCTCCTTCACCATCTTGACCAGTGTTGCCGACCGCCTACATCACACAACCGCACTCGGCTGCTACTACTGACCGACCGCTCTGCATGACGACTATTAGCGTACTGCACGCGACGACTACTGACAGAGTACAGCCCTCAACTAGACAGAGCTACAGACTCGCAACGACTGACTGACTGACTGACTGACTGACTGACTGACTGAGAACCGCTCGCAACACTCGCGCGGTCCAGCGCAAACTCTCTGGTCACAGATGCTACAATGTCTCGCCATCGCTGCTATGTTACATACGTGTTTCAGTGTCTTTTTCATTGGGGTAACGATCTTTGGCTCTTTTTATTCTGAATACAGGGCCAAAGGTCAACGCTGCTGCCCTTATACAATTTATCAGGTTCCATTATGTCTGTTGCAATGTTACATACGGTTCATTCTTTCATTAATATTATCGTTGGGTTTGTTTTGTAGGGACGTTAACATTCTGGCACATTTTTATTATCATCGGACTCTCTGCTATTTGTGCAGGGAGGTTATACCTGGGTCCATTTCCATTTCCATTTCCATTTACATTTTAATATTGATAGACTTTTTGTTTTCTTTTTTTGTTTCTTGTTGTTTTTCCTTCTTTTTTCTTGTTGTTTTTTTTTCTTTCTTTTTTTTTGTTTTGTTTTGTTTTTCCCGCTCTCACCACCACCGCCGCATCACGCCTTCCGTTTTCTTCTTGGTTTCTTTTCTGTTCTTCAACTGCTTCAACATCACCGCGCCCCATTTCCACACCACAGCCATCAGCCTCCAAGACGGGCAGGCGCAGTGTGCCATTTCCGGCGCACAAGCACACCCGTACGGTACTCTCCTCGCCCCCACGCCACCAACAACACAGCGACCACGCGGCTTTCAGGCATGGCATGGCACGGCACGGCACGGCACCGGCGAAATGCGCCGCCCCCGCCCCTCCGCGCATCCGTCCGTCTCGCCACGTTCACTGACAGCCGCGTCTGCGGCTACACCACGACAACCACAACACAACACCGCTCCCCTCCCTGGCAACTCATTGTTTTTCTCCTCCTCTTTTGCACAAACCACAACGCCGAGCACAGGCGCAAGCCACCCACACCGCGCCCCTCCCCGTCCCGTCTTTGGCCGCCGCTCCTCGTTTCCTCGTTTGCCCCCTCCCATCTCCCGAAATGCCATGCCAGCAGCGTTACGCATGCCCCTCCCCTGTCCACACAACACTACCGCCAAACGAACAGCCTTCCGGGCCACATGCAGGGCACGCCCACCTCCAAACACTGCCAATTCACGGACGCACGCACGCACACACACACACACACACACACACACACACACACACACACACACTTTCCCGACACCTTTCTGTACGGAGGGTGCGTCATCTCGACCGTGACAGAGTGACGCCAACTATCGACGATCCATTTCCCCCCACTGGTAAAACACGTCCACTAACACCTACATACATCATTCAAGTACACAGACAATAGCATACACACAATGGGAGGGCACACGAACATGGACGGCACGGCACTGTCACACACTCTTCCTCAGAACCAACCATACCAACAAACGTTACGTACAACCGGGAAAGCGAAAGCGAAAGCAAAAGCAAAAAGCAAAGGCCAATGCAGCCGTCAAAGGTAACGTTCACCACGGCAGACACTTGCAGCCGCGCCGCCGTTAAACGCATTTCAGTGCGGCTCCAATACGCCTCCGACACGGGAACGTTCCGTTGCTCTACGAATGCGTTTCTCCCCTTTTTCCCTTCCTCTCTCTTTTGCCCCCCCCCCCTCTGTCCTTTCCTCCTGCACTCTTGCCTCCTTCCTCACGTTCTGCCCAGACATTCGACCGATCAAAGTCAACCTGTCGTTACCGTTCTCAGCGCGACGGTGTACAACAGTATGACGGGTGTGCCCACGACTTCGGTTCAGTTGCGTGACGCCGGTCTATCGCGCCGATCGACAGTTACTCAGGGGGGCGACGGATCGGACCACGTCACCGACACACAAAACACTTTCAAACAAACAAATACATACCGGATGGACACAGACAAACACGTGTACAGACATTCGCCAAAAACGGCCGCCGCCGCCGCCGCCGTCGTCTAGCGTCGCGCTTACTGTACTGCACTGGACACGCGTGCATCTTGAATGACGACATCGGTGTGCGTGCGTCGTACGCAATCAGTCAGACACGGCTATCAAAAATCAGAGTCGAATGGTACATCATCGTGCGTGTCGCCGTACACGTACAGTACAATGCAACAACAATGCGTCTTCATGGCACGTTCATTTCAACGTCACTCACACACCTCCACGCTGCAGTTACGTCGCACCATTGTCAAACTCGGCGTACAGCAAAGGGAATAGTGGGCGGCAAACAAAAACCACAAAAAAAAACAACATTTCACATTTCACCCTCGCCATGTATGATGTGCAAAAAACAAACCCGCAAACGGCCGTCGTTACGGTGACACAAAAGTCGGCGATCGCACTGTCCCCCCTCGCAGACAGGTAACACACACACCAACAACACCAAATGGGTCAAAAACCACGCCAACGAGGCGTGCCACCATTCCACGCCACGGCGACCAACCTCGTGGCCGTACCCCGCGCAACACGCTTTGACGCGCCCCCCCACCCACAATCAAAATGCACACATACATCACAGCCGTCCACACAAACAACAACAACAATTCCGCCCTTCCCGCAAAAGGCAAGTTGGTGGCCCTGAAAAGGGCCGTTTTGCCGCTCTCGCAACGGAGGAGCATTCTCTCTCCATCCTTCCTTCCGTTCCAGAGCCACCTCCTTACTTGGAGCTCGTGTACTTGGTCACCGCCTTCGTGCCCTCGCTCACGGCGTGCTTGGCCAGCTCGCCAGGCAGCAACAGCCGCACAGCGGTCTGGATCTCGCGGGACGTGATGGTCGAGCGCTTGTTGTAGTGCGCCAGGCGAGAAGCCTCGGCCGCAATGCGCTCGAAAATGTCGTTCACGAAGCTGTTCATGATGCTCATCGCCTTCGACGAGATGCCCGTGTCAGGGTGCACCTGCTTCAGCACCTTGTAGATGTAGATGGCATAGCTCTCCTTCCTCTTGCGCTTCTTCTTCTTGTCGCCCTTCGAAATGTTCTTCTGCGCCTTGCCAGCCTTCTTGGCGGCCTTCCCGCTAGTCTTGGGCGGCATCTCGAACCAACGTACGGCGGCAGCAGCAACACCAGTAGCAAGCGCTCCGCTCTAGTCAGCGTCTCCCCACACAGTGGCACCCGCCGCCAGCCGCCGCCGCACCTTTACCAGCTCGCCCTGTTGCGGCCGCCGACCAATGGGGCGCGCGCGCAACCGGCCGCCGCACCCGAGCCCATAAAGCACCCCCACCCCGGCTGCGCCGGCACGCACTCCGCTGCTCGACTCGCTGCCGCTCGCACCGGTCGTTTTCGTTTCCTTCTCGTGTGCACCGTCGCTAGCCCATCGCCATGTCCGGACGCGGAAAGGGAGGCAAAGTCAAGGGCAAGTCAAAGTCCCGCTCAAGCAGGGCTGGGCTCCAGTTCCCGGTCGGCAGAATCCACCGCCTCCTGCGCAAGGGAAACTACGCAGAGCGCGTCGGCGCCGGGGCGCCCGTCTACCTCGCCGCCGTCATGGAGTACCTCGCGGCTGAGGTGCTCGAGCTGGCCGGAAACGCGGCCCGCGACAACAAGAAGACGCGCATCATCCCGCGCCACCTGCAGCTTGCCATCCGCAACGACGAGGAGCTCAACAAGCTCCTGTCGGGCGTCACCATCGCACAGGGTGGTGTCCTACCCAACATCCAGGCCGTCCTGCTGCCAAAGAAGACCGAGAAGAAGGCCTAAAGGAGGCCAGGCAATCGCAGCGCCGCGTGCTCCCCTGCACGCAACGCGCTTTGCCGGCTCGGCTCGGCCCGGCCCACAACAATCGGCCCTTTTCAGGGCCACCACACAAACCTACGTCCAAAGCAAAATTTCAGTCGTCCTCGCCGCACCTTGTTTTGTTTCAACTTTGCACTTTCACAGCACAGCCGCCGCCGGCGCACGTCCGCCATCTTGTCGTCCACACAGCCCGCACACACACACACACACACACACACACACACACACACACACACACATTTTGCACGGTCGCAGAGTCGCCTTCCAAACGACAACGGCAGCAATAATGACCATTGTTAAAGGGAGGCGTGTCGACACACCGCCCTCCACTCCCGCGCGCAACGGCCGTCGACACGAACGAAACAGCTGATCCGGCCGCCTATGCCCACACGCCTTGCCTCGGAAACCCCAACGCCGCCGCAAACACACAGAGCCAAACCACGCAAGCAAATAATTACCGCCTCTCTCGCACAACAACACACAGCCCGCCATCTCCGTCGCGATCGATACAAAGACACACAATAACAAACACAAACGAAGCAGCTCCACACACAGCCAGCCACATGACACGTTTCCTTTCCTTCTCCCCTCCCAGCCACATCACGTCGCTCAAACGGAAAGAAAGAAAGAAACAAACAAACAAACAAACAAACAAACAAACGAACAACACAGCGCACACACACGCAGCAACAACAACAACAACAACACAGACTCTTTCGCACTTTTCAACTTCCGAACAGTGTGGTGGCCCTGAAAAGGGCCGTTTTCTAGTCTCTCCCACCCACAAGCACGGCCGCGGGAAGGCCAGCGCCCGCTGCGACGCAGCCTAACCGCCGAAACCGTACAGGGTGCGCCCCTGCCTCTTCAGGGCGTACACCACGTCCATGGCCGTCACAGTCTTGCGCTTGGCGTGCTCAGTGTACGTCACCGCGTCGCGGATCACGTTCTCCAGGAACACCTTCAGCACCCCGCGGGTCTCCTCGTAGATCAGACCAGAGATGCGCTTCACGCCGCCCCTGCGAGCCAGGCGGCGGATGGCGGGCTTCGTGATGCCCTGGATGTTGTCGCGCAACACCTTGCGGTGCCGCTTGGCGCCACCCTTGCCGAGCCCCTTTCCTCCCTTGCCGCGGCCTGTCATCCTTCCTTCCTCGGGCAAAGCAAAACGTGCACAAACAGCAGCTGCAGCGGCTGGCGAGTCGGCTACGGTCTGCGCCCAGCGCGCCCGCCGCCCCCCTATATAGACTCTGGCCCGCCCTCCCCCCACCACGCGCAACCGAGGGCATATAAGCGCAGCACGGAGGCGCGCGGGCCCGTTGTCAAGGCAGCACCGGACGCCGCGCCGCACCTAACCTCCACGCACGCCGCTCCGCTACCGCCAACGCTACCGCCATGGCCCGCACAAAGCAAACGGCCCGCAAGTCCACCGGCGGAAAGGCGCCGCGCAAACAGCTCGCCACCAAGGCGGCGAGGAAGAGCGCGCCCGCCACCGGAGGCGTCAAGAAGCCCCACCGCTACAGGCCGGGCACCGTCGCCCTGCGAGAAATCAGGCGCTACCAGAAGAGCACAGAGCTGCTCATCCGCAAGCTGCCATTCCAGCGCCTAGTGCGCGAGATCGCCCAGGACTTCAAGACCGACCTGCGCTTCCAGAGCTCCGCAGTCATGGCCCTGCAGGAGGCCAGCGAGGCCTACCTCGTCGGCCTCTTCGAAGACACCAACCTGTGCGCAATCCACGCCAAGCGCGTCACCATCATGCCCAAGGACATCCAGCTCGCGCGCCGCATCCACGGCGAGCGCGCCTAAACCGCGCCGCGGCACCGCACCGCACAAACAAAAACGGCCCTTTTCAGGGCCACTAACATCTCTCCGTCGCGAGCAAACTTTGTCGGTCGCCTGCCTCTCGCCCCGCAACCCAAAAACAAAAACCACCACTTCCCGTCCGTCCGCCACACACACCCGCTCACTCTGCCTGCCTGCTAGCAGCGCGCAACAATCACACATCATCCCTCCCCGGCGCTCAAAGCGCACAATACCCAACGGCCGACGTCACACCGCACGGGTGGCTGGCCGGCCGCCGCTTTCGTTTCGAAAACAAAAAAAACCCGCACTCCACTCCGACGGCCAACGGCCAGGCAGGCGCGCTCGCTCGCTCTACACGCCACCGAAATCCCCGCCGACTCCTTCCACATCTCAACGTGCCCCCCGTTGCAAAACATAACACACACAAAGAAACAAAACAAAGACCAGACACGACTAGACAAGACACACATCCGAGAAGAACGAACGCAGGCAAGCCAACCAACGTATTCAAACAAAACAACGTGACAGAAAACCAACCGTCGGCCGCCGCCACAAACACGGCGACAATCAACCACGACAACAACAACACCGCTTACCGCTACCGCCGCCCACACCCGCCACCGACCCCCGCAATCAAACCACCACGGCACGCAAACAGCATCCCCACGGGCATACAGACAGACACCCACACCAAACGCAACACGACAATCAAAACCTTCCCCGACGTGCTTTGATGGCCCTGAGAAGGGCCGTTTTGGGCCGCGCGTCTCTTGCGCGCCACTAGACGACGACGGGGGGTGGGGACGACGGGGTCAAGCGCCAAACCCTTCCTTTCCCATCTCTTTCTCCTCTACTCTACTCTACTTCTTCTTCTTGGGCGAAGCCTTCGCCTTAGACGGCGTCGTCGCCTTCTTCGGGCGCGGCGCCTTCGGCTTCTTCGTCGGAACCTTGGCGGCCTTCTTCGCCTTCGACGGCGACTTGGCCTTGGCCGGCTTGGCCGCAGCCGCCTTCTTCGCACCCGCGGGAGCGGCCGACGCCGCAGACGCCTTCTTGGCGGCGCCCGCCTTCCGACCGGTCGCCGCCTTCACGCCACCAGCCTTCTTTGCGCCGGCCGCACGGGCGCCCTTCTTCTCCTTGCTGGCCGGAGCGGCGCGCTTCTTCTTGGCACCGCCAGCACGAGCCTTGCCGCCCTCGGCCGCCCCCCCGCCGCCGGCGCCGGCAAGCTTGAACGAGCCGGACGCGCCCTTCCCCTTCGTCTGCACCAGCTCGCCCGCCACGACGGCCGACTTGAGGTACTTCTTGATAAACGGCGCCAGCTTCTCCGCGTCCAGCTTGTAGTGCGCGGCTATGTACTTCTTGATCGCCTGCAGCGACGACCCGCCGCGCTCCTTCAGACTCTTGATGGCGGCCGTCACCATCTCAGAGGTGCGCGGGTGCGCAGGCTTGGCGCGCGGCTTCTTCGCAGACGACGCAGACTTGGCCTTCTTCGTAGTGCCGGTGGCGGCGGGTGCCGCAGCAGTCTCGTTCGTAGCCGCCTGATCTGCCATTTCGACGACGCGCGTAACACACAGCGAGAGCGAGAGCGAGAGCGAGCGGGACGGCAGGCACGCAAGCACAGCACAGCACGGCAGAGCAGAGCAGAGAATCACAAGGGCCCAGCCAGTGTCGCGGGCGGGCGCGGACGGCCGAGAGAGCGGCCGCCACTCTGCGCGCCGCCGCGCCGCGCCTCCCGCGCTTGCTACCGCCCAACGTCCGACAGCCTGTGCGGAGCAGCCCCAAAGCTGCGCCACAACCGCCCGCGCCTTTCAAACCACCGAGGATGGGGCTACACACAGCCACACCACAGTCGCCAACCAGTCGCCACGGCAGCGCCGCAAACCACGGCCAAACTGCAGCTACCGCGCGCTACAGCCTGGGTCGGCCCGCCGAGAATCGCCGCCCCCGCCCAAATGCCGCCCCCACAGCCCCAGCCGACGACCCGCCACAATGGCCAAACCTTCGGCAAAACTCCCACACCGTCGCCGCGGCAGCCCGGCCAGCGCGGCCGGCGCCACAGCCACACAAGCCGAGGCGTGCGGCGATGACGGCCGTGCAAACGCGCCTCCGCCGCCCCATCGCCTTCCGTCGCCCTCCCGCCGTTTCCCGATCGGCCCGCAGCCGTCGGGCCACATCGCGCGCCGTCCTCCTCCTCTCGCCCGCCAACATTCACAGCCGTTTCTCAACAATTGCCCGCCGCAAACGGACGCCGCCTGCGCAACAGGCGCCGCCGCCCCTCGCCGCTTCCGACCCAACCCCTCGACCGAGGCAAACCGCAATCCGAATCTACAGACCAACCCAATCTGCCGTCAGCACACACGACAGCCGACCTTACACGTTGCGCGTTACACATTACGTTTACACGTCTAGGTTAGGTTCGGTTAGGTTAGGTGGACGTGGGTTAGGTTAAGGGGACTTGGGTTAGGTTAAGCGTCAAACTTAGGTTAAGCATTCAAACACGTCAGGCGTCAGAGGTTAGGTTAGGTTAGGTTAGGTTAGGTTAGGTTAGGTTACGTTACGTTAGGTTACGTTACACGTTAGGTTAAGGGGTCAGTGCTAGGTTAAGAAGCGTCAAACGTAGGTTAAAAAAGCGTTCAAAACGTGAGGCGTGAGCCGCCGGACAGCTTACCTTACGTAGACGTTTGGGGCTCACAGGCTGAGCTCACCTCACCACACCACAGGTTAGGTTCGGTTCGGTTCGCTCGGCTCAGCGTAAAGCGCCGAGGTCAGGGTTACGTTCGTTCACCTTCGGGCGCCACACTTTCGGTTGAAAGGTCGCGACGGGACGACGTCGGCAGGCACCGCCGCAAACGGACAAAAACGTACAGACGACGTCGAAAACCGCCGACAGACGGGGGAGCAGCACGACCACGACCAGATACCGAGCGCGAACGAGACGCACGCGAACCACCCCCACCGGCCAAAGGGCACCACACAACAACCCAGAGCACCACGTGTCGACACCACAGCAACCCGCCGCTCACGCGACATGGCTGGCACCGAAGGGCAACCGCCCGCAACTGCGCTTTCCGCGCCGGCCCGGATGCACGTCGTGCTACAACAACACCACTACCGTACACAGCCGCTGTTCACAACATCACTATCATGCGCGCCCGCGGCTCGCCGCCGTCGCAGTCGCAGCCCCAACGCCAGCACTTTTGCACCACCATTCACACGCACCGCAACACAGCTCGCCGACACAGCCGAACAAAACAAACACCACACAACAACAGCAACAACGCCGCCGCCTCTACTCGTGCCGGCGACCCACCCCGCCGATGGCGCACCTTTCGCCAGCCGGCAATCGACACACACGCACGCACCCACCCACCCCCCGGGGCCCAGTGCAAAAAAAAACACACAAAAACAAAAACAAAAAAAAAACAACACAAACGACACGGGAAGCGCACACCGCCACTTCGCGCGCACGCCACCAACCAGTCGTCGTCTCAAAATAACAAACACAAACAAAATAAACTAACAACTAGGGCAACACAAAACAAAAACGCCTCGCACGAACCGCCCACAAAAAGGACAAGCACACGCACAGCCTCTGCTGACGACCACGACGCAGCGGCACGCTGCTCCTGTCCCGCGCCCCGCGCCCCGCGCCCCACTCGATTCACAACTCACGCGACACCGTCAACGACGGGCTCGCTTCCCGCAACCTACCACCTTTCCGCCACGACGCACAGCCCCAGCCCCACCCGACCCGACGACGCCCGTGGCAACGACTGCACTTTCACCACCGCCTCCCCCTTCCCCCCCAAAACACACACACACACACAGCCAGCCAAAAACGCACTCGCGACCCACACATGCACGTGCATCGGCACACGCCAACCAGTCAACGTCGACAACCACACGCAAGGCTCGAAACGAAACCGGCGTCCTTCCACGTTGCCATCAAGCTACCTACACGACACAAGACACAAGGAACAAACACAACAGCCGGCCCCACTAATTCCCACTCTCACGCCGCAAAAAGCACACCGAAACCGCCAAACGCACGCACATTCCCCTTCGCACTGACACCGACCGGCTCGCTACCACACACCTCTCGGCAGCCGTTTCACGCCAATTCGCCACACCGCCCACACAGTCGACAAGCGCCCGCCCTGTACGGCACACGCAACGACGCAGCGCAGCAAAGGGCGCCCGCAACACATACCTCTCCTCTCTCTCCCTCTCCGCCGCCCGACGCGCCAACCGCCACGCCACACCGCCAGCCACTCGCAAATTGTGCACTGCCACCAGCCACACGTCCAACACGCCGCGCCGCCTCCGGCCACCCGCCAGGGGGCGCTCACGTCCGCGACAACAGCGCGGCCCGCCGGGCCGAACCGAACCGAACCGAGCCGCCGCTGCTCTGCACTCGGCACGGCCACACCCTGCTGCAGACCGGGCTCGTCTCTCTGTACGCGTCTGCCTGCGCATCAACACAACACGACCTTTTTTTTTTTTTTCTCTCTACCGCCATCCCTTCTTCTCGCGTTTTACTCGTTGTTGCAGCAGCGGCGCACACCTACACATCCACAGCCCCAGCCGAGCCGAGCCGGCCTCACCTCAGGGCCCGCCGCCAGCGTCTCCTCCTCGGGCACAGGTGCGGTGCTGTGGCCGCCCATCCAACCGCATTGCTGGCCGTCCAGCCGCCAGGCGTTCCCACTGCCGCGAGCCACGCCGCGCACCGACCCTGCTGCAGAAAACGAAGCATAGCCAGAGACCGACCGATACACAAAGCAAGCCGTCGCCTCGCCTCTTGTCCTTCCTGCCTTCCTTTCGCCCCCCCCCCCCTCCTTTTTTTTTTTTTATTTTGTTTTCTTCTTTCTTTCTTTCTTTGGCCCTCTCTCCTTCCCGCCCCATGGCGGTTACGGCACCGCCTGCAGCGGCAGATTTTTTGCGCCCACACGCCTACTCCTACCACCATTAACCTTGCCCTGCCCATCAACGTCGCAGTCGAACCGACGCTTGCCAACACACTGCCCACGTTCCTTTCTCTTTTCGGCCTACGCCCATTACGCGCCGCCGCCACAGCACCTTCCCTTCCCACAACACACCGACGTCATCACACGCACCCACAAACAGGGGCCACGACCGTGTTCCTCGCCCACTCCCATCCCGCACGGTACGCACATTCCCAACTACTACCGCGCACCCTCCCTTTCCAATCTGTGTGTCTCTGTGTCTGTGTCCTGTGTCCTGTCCGCGCGTGACGCCTCTCAACATCCGCCGTCCCCCGTCCCGTTTTCGCCCCCATGCCGTCGTCGCGCCGCCTCCTCCCCGTCCACCGCCGCCCCTGTCCGCCCCGCACCACACCATACACCGCTGCTTGTCCCGGCCGTTGCCACCAAAGGCGCCGACCGCAAACGCGCCACGCCGCAGCCCCCGTGCGTCTCGCTCGCTTGCATCTCCGTGCCGACGCTGCCTCTCTTCCCGCTCGCACTCGACCTCGACAACACAGTCTTTGGCTCCGCCACTGCGTGTTCCGGTGGTACGCACGCTGCAACACGTATGTATTCGTTACCAGAGCGATGGCGAGGCATGACAGCATCTCTGTCTGACCAGAGAGTTATTTATCGTTGCTAGTCGGCGCTTGGACCGCGCCAGACGACAGTAGTGGCACGCACCGGGTCGCCAGGAACAGTTGTTATATATATTGTAGCGCGAGTCGGGAGAGGTAGTAGTCGGTCGACAGTAGTAGCGGGTGGACGGTTGTACTGAGCGGGCGTCGGCGGCGTGCTCTGCTCGTCTCGCGACTCTGGTCACGGTTCGGGACGATGTATAGTATATTGTGTTATAATCAAAAGGTAGTGTGAAGCTGCATTGCGCAAATCTGATAACGTATGTTCATTGTACTTATTTTGTTCAACAACAAAAGCCCCACTATTACTTTTTTCTAAAGCAACTTTTGTCTTTTAACGAAAAACATTCACTTTTTAAAGACTACTTCCTATGGCATTTCCCTCCAAGGAGTGCAATTAATTACCAGCCAGCACTCATTCATTGCACACAGCTGTGTAAGGGGTATCTACAATTGAGGAGCGGATATAAATGCAACTTTTTTGTTTTTTTTTTTTTTTTTGTGTGTTGTAACCTCCCCGCAAAATTTAAAATAATGGACAATGTTATTTACGGATGCTAATGGACATTGCGCTAATTGTAACCTCGCCCACAATGAGAGGTATTGAAAATGGCAACAAAAATGTGAAATTCGCAATCCGACTCAAATATAAATTCTTCACAACATTTAAAGTCCGTTCAGTGACAAGAAACTTCAATTGAGCCGAAATATCGGTCTTTGGCCCTGTGCAAAACAATCAGAATTAAAGTCTTACCTCAGAATAAATGGATGTCACATTTCTGCTCTTGTTGTTGCGCAGCGCTTGGAGGAACTGCATTGCAAATAATAATATTCTCTTTTTTTGTGATTTTAGTGAAATTTTTCTTCAAAGAAGTGGAATGAAATGGGAAGTGCAACGAACTCTTTAGTTCAATAAAACATTACATTTTTGAAAAATGCTTTTGAAATAAAAATTATTTTTGGGGAACTTGTTGGAGAATTAATTACAATAAATATAATTTTTCATTATCTAATGATTATATTAATTAACAGTATACCTCCTTCACCATCTTGACCAGTGTTGCCGACCGCCTACATCACACAACCGCACTCGGCTGCTACTACTGACCGACCGCTCTGCATGACGACTATTAGCGTACTGCACGCGACGACTACTGACAGAGTACAGCCCTCAACTAGACAGAGCTACAGACTCGCAACGACTGACTGACTGACTGACTGACTGACTGACTGACTGAGAACCGCTCGCAACACTCGCGCGGTCCAGCGCAAACTCTCTGGTCACAGATGCTACAATGTCTCGCCATCGCTGCTATGTTACATACGTGTTTCAGTGTCTTTTTCATTGGGGTAACGATCTTTGGCTCTTTTTATTCTGAATACAGGGCCAAAGGTCAACGCTGCTGCCCTTATACAATTTATCAGGTTCCATTATGTCTGTTGCAATGTTACATACGGTTCATTCTTTCATTAATATTATCGTTGGGTTTGTTTTGTAGGGACGTTAACATTCTGGCACATTTTTATTATCATCGGACTCTCTGCTATTTGTGCAGGGAGGTTATACCTGGGTCCATTTCCATTTCCATTTCCATTTACATTTTAATATTGATAGACTTTTTGTTTTCTTTTTTTGTTTCTTGTTGTTTTTCCTTCTTTTTTCTTGTTGTTTTTTTTTCTTTCTTTTTTTTTGTTTTGTTTTGTTTTTCCCGCTCTCACCACCACCGCCGCATCACGCCTTCCGTTTTCTTCTTGGTTTCTTTTCTGTTCTTCAACTGCTTCAACATCACCGCGCCCCATTTCCACACCACAGCCATCAGCCTCCAAGACGGGCAGGCGCAGTGTGCCATTTCCGGCGCACAAGCACACCCGTACGGTACTCTCCTCGCCCCCACGCCACCAACAACACAGCGACCACGCGGCTTTCAGGCATGGCATGGCACGGCACGGCACGGCACCGGCGAAATGCGCCGCCCCCGCCCCTCCGCGCATCCGTCCGTCTCGCCACGTTCACTGACAGCCGCGTCTGCGGCTACACCACGACAACCACAACACAACACCGCTCCCCTCCCTGGCAACTCATTGTTTTTCTCCTCCTCTTTTGCACAAACCACAACGCCGAGCACAGGCGCAAGCCACCCACACCGCGCCCCTCCCCGTCCCGTCTTTGGCCGCCGCTCCTCGTTTCCTCGTTTGCCCCCTCCCATCTCCCGAAATGCCATGCCAGCAGCGTTACGCATGCCCCTCCCCTGTCCACACAACACTACCGCCAAACGAACAGCCTTCCGGGCCACATGCAGGGCACGCCCACCTCCAAACACTGCCAATTCACGGACGCACGCACGCACACACACACACACACACACACACACACACACACACACACACACACACTTTCCCGACACCTTTCTGTACGGAGGGTGCGTCATCTCGACCGTGACAGAGTGACGCCAACTATCGACGATCCATTTCCCCCCACTGGTAAAACACGTCCACTAACACCTACATACATCATTCAAGTACACAGACAATAGCATACACACAATGGGAGGGCACACGAACATGGACGGCACGGCACTGTCACACACTCTTCCTCAGAACCAACCATACCAACAAACGTTACGTACAACCGGGAAAGCGAAAGCGAAAGCAAAAGCAAAAAGCAAAGGCCAATGCAGCCGTCAAAGGTAACGTTCACCACGGCAGACACTTGCAGCCGCGCCGCCGTTAAACGCATTTCAGTGCGGCTCCAATACGCCTCCGACACGGGAACGTTCCGTTGCTCTACGAATGCGTTTCTCCCCTTTTTCCCTTCCTCTCTCTTTTGCCCCCCCCCCCTCTGTCCTTTCCTCCTGCACTCTTGCCTCCTTCCTCACGTTCTGCCCAGACATTCGACCGATCAAAGTCAACCTGTCGTTACCGTTCTCAGCGCGACGGTGTACAACAGTATGACGGGTGTGCCCACGACTTCGGTTCAGTTGCGTGACGCCGGTCTATCGCGCCGATCGACAGTTACTCAGGGGGGCGACGGATCGGACCACGTCACCGACACACAAAACACTTTCAAACAAACAAATACATACCGGATGGACACAGACAAACACGTGTACAGACATTCGCCAAAAACGGCCGCCGCCGCCGCCGCCGTCGTCTAGCGTCGCGCTTACTGTACTGCACTGGACACGCGTGCATCTTGAATGACGACATCGGTGTGCGTGCGTCGTACGCAATCAGTCAGACACGGCTATCAAAAATCAGAGTCGAATGGTACATCATCGTGCGTGTCGCCGTACACGTACAGTACAATGCAACAACAATGCGTCTTCATGGCACGTTCATTTCAACGTCACTCACACACCTCCACGCTGCAGTTACGTCGCACCATTGTCAAACTCGGCGTACAGCAAAGGGAATAGTGGGCGGCAAACAAAAACCACAAAAAAAAACAACATTTCACATTTCACCCTCGCCATGTATGATGTGCAAAAAACAAACCCGCAAACGGCCGTCGTTACGGTGACACAAAAGTCGGCGATCGCACTGTCCCCCCTCGCAGACAGGTAACACACACACCAACAACACCAAATGGGTCAAAAACCACGCCAACGAGGCGTGCCACCATTCCACGCCACGGCGACCAACCTCGTGGCCGTACCCCGCGCAACACGCTTTGACGCGCCCCCCCACCCACAATCAAAATGCACACATACATCACAGCCGTCCACACAAACAACAACAACAATTCCGCCCTTCCCGCAAAAGGCAAGTTGGTGGCCCTGAAAAGGGCCGTTTTGCCGCTCTCGCAACGGAGGAGCATTCTCTCTCCATCCTTCCTTCCGTTCCAGAGCCACCTCCTTACTTGGAGCTCGTGTACTTGGTCACCGCCTTCGTGCCCTCGCTCACGGCGTGCTTGGCCAGCTCGCCAGGCAGCAACAGCCGCACAGCGGTCTGGATCTCGCGGGACGTGATGGTCGAGCGCTTGTTGTAGTGCGCCAGGCGAGAAGCCTCGGCCGCAATGCGCTCGAAAATGTCGTTCACGAAGCTGTTCATGATGCTCATCGCCTTCGACGAGATGCCCGTGTCAGGGTGCACCTGCTTCAGCACCTTGTAGATGTAGATGGCATAGCTCTCCTTCCTCTTGCGCTTCTTCTTCTTGTCGCCCTTCGAAATGTTCTTCTGCGCCTTGCCAGCCTTCTTGGCGGCCTTCCCGCTAGTCTTGGGCGGCATCTCGAACCAACGTACGGCGGCAGCAGCAACACCAGTAGCAAGCGCTCCGCTCTAGTCAGCGTCTCCCCACACAGTGGCACCCGCCGCCAGCCGCCGCCGCACCTTTACCAGCTCGCCCTGTTGCGGCCGCCGACCAATGGGGCGCGCGCGCAACCGGCCGCCGCACCCGAGCCCATAAAGCACCCCCACCCCGGCTGCGCCGGCACGCACTCCGCTGCTCGACTCGCTGCCGCTCGCACCGGTCGTTTTCGTTTCCTTCTCGTGTGCACCGTCGCTAGCCCATCGCCATGTCCGGACGCGGAAAGGGAGGCAAAGTCAAGGGCAAGTCAAAGTCCCGCTCAAGCAGGGCTGGGCTCCAGTTCCCGGTCGGCAGAATCCACCGCCTCCTGCGCAAGGGAAACTACGCAGAGCGCGTCGGCGCCGGGGCGCCCGTCTACCTCGCCGCCGTCATGGAGTACCTCGCGGCTGAGGTGCTCGAGCTGGCCGGAAACGCGGCCCGCGACAACAAGAAGACGCGCATCATCCCGCGCCACCTGCAGCTTGCCATCCGCAACGACGAGGAGCTCAACAAGCTCCTGTCGGGCGTCACCATCGCACAGGGTGGTGTCCTACCCAACATCCAGGCCGTCCTGCTGCCAAAGAAGACCGAGAAGAAGGCCTAAAGGAGGCCAGGCAATCGCAGCGCCGCGTGCTCCCCTGCACGCAACGCGCTTTGCCGGCTCGGCTCGGCCCGGCCCACAACAATCGGCCCTTTTCAGGGCCACCACACAAACCTACGTCCAAAGCAAAATTTCAGTCGTCCTCGCCGCACCTTGTTTTGTTTCAACTTTGCACTTTCACAGCACAGCCGCCGCCGGCGCACGTCCGCCATCTTGTCGTCCACACAGCCCGCACACACACACACACACACACACACACACACACACACACACACACATTTTGCACGGTCGCAGAGTCGCCTTCCAAACGACAACGGCAGCAATAATGACCATTGTTAAAGGGAGGCGTGTCGACACACCGCCCTCCACTCCCGCGCGCAACGGCCGTCGACACGAACGAAACAGCTGATCCGGCCGCCTATGCCCACACGCCTTGCCTCGGAAACCCCAACGCCGCCGCAAACACACAGAGCCAAACCACGCAAGCAAATAATTACCGCCTCTCTCGCACAACAACACACAGCCCGCCATCTCCGTCGCGATCGATACAAAGACACACAATAACAAACACAAACGAAGCAGCTCCACACACAGCCAGCCACATGACACGTTTCCTTTCCTTCTCCCCTCCCAGCCACATCACGTCGCTCAAACGGAAAGAAAGAAAGAAACAAACAAACAAACAAACAAACAAACAAACGAACAACACAGCGCACACACACGCAGCAACAACAACAACAACAACACAGACTCTTTCGCACTTTTCAACTTCCGAACAGTGTGGTGGCCCTGAAAAGGGCCGTTTTCTAGTCTCTCCCACCCACAAGCACGGCCGCGGGAAGGCCAGCGCCCGCTGCGACGCAGCCTAACCGCCGAAACCGTACAGGGTGCGCCCCTGCCTCTTCAGGGCGTACACCACGTCCATGGCCGTCACAGTCTTGCGCTTGGCGTGCTCAGTGTACGTCACCGCGTCGCGGATCACGTTCTCCAGGAACACCTTCAGCACCCCGCGGGTCTCCTCGTAGATCAGACCAGAGATGCGCTTCACGCCGCCCCTGCGAGCCAGGCGGCGGATGGCGGGCTTCGTGATGCCCTGGATGTTGTCGCGCAACACCTTGCGGTGCCGCTTGGCGCCACCCTTGCCGAGCCCCTTTCCTCCCTTGCCGCGGCCTGTCATCCTTCCTTCCTCGGGCAAAGCAAAACGTGCACAAACAGCAGCTGCAGCGGCTGGCGAGTCGGCTACGGTCTGCGCCCAGCGCGCCCGCCGCCCCCCTATATAGACTCTGGCCCGCCCTCCCCCCACCACGCGCAACCGAGGGCATATAAGCGCAGCACGGAGGCGCGCGGGCCCGTTGTCAAGGCAGCACCGGACGCCGCGCCGCACCTAACCTCCACGCACGCCGCTCCGCTACCGCCAACGCTACCGCCATGGCCCGCACAAAGCAAACGGCCCGCAAGTCCACCGGCGGAAAGGCGCCGCGCAAACAGCTCGCCACCAAGGCGGCGAGGAAGAGCGCGCCCGCCACCGGAGGCGTCAAGAAGCCCCACCGCTACAGGCCGGGCACCGTCGCCCTGCGAGAAATCAGGCGCTACCAGAAGAGCACAGAGCTGCTCATCCGCAAGCTGCCATTCCAGCGCCTAGTGCGCGAGATCGCCCAGGACTTCAAGACCGACCTGCGCTTCCAGAGCTCCGCAGTCATGGCCCTGCAGGAGGCCAGCGAGGCCTACCTCGTCGGCCTCTTCGAAGACACCAACCTGTGCGCAATCCACGCCAAGCGCGTCACCATCATGCCCAAGGACATCCAGCTCGCGCGCCGCATCCACGGCGAGCGCGCCTAAACCGCGCCGCGGCACCGCACCGCACAAACAAAAACGGCCCTTTTCAGGGCCACTAACATCTCTCCGTCGCGAGCAAACTTTGTCGGTCGCCTGCCTCTCGCCCCGCAACCCAAAAACAAAAACCACCACTTCCCGTCCGTCCGCCACACACACCCGCTCACTCTGCCTGCCTGCTAGCAGCGCGCAACAATCACACATCATCCCTCCCCGGCGCTCAAAGCGCACAATACCCAACGGCCGACGTCACACCGCACGGGTGGCTGGCCGGCCGCCGCTTTCGTTTCGAAAACAAAAAAAACCCGCACTCCACTCCGACGGCCAACGGCCAGGCAGGCGCGCTCGCTCGCTCTACACGCCACCGAAATCCCCGCCGACTCCTTCCACATCTCAACGTGCCCCCCGTTGCAAAACATAACACACACAAAGAAACAAAACAAAGACCAGACACGACTAGACAAGACACACATCCGAGAAGAACGAACGCAGGCAAGCCAACCAACGTATTCAAACAAAACAACGTGACAGAAAACCAACCGTCGGCCGCCGCCACAAACACGGCGACAATCAACCACGACAACAACAACACCGCTTACCGCTACCGCCGCCCACACCCGCCACCGACCCCCGCAATCAAACCACCACGGCACGCAAACAGCATCCCCACGGGCATACAGACAGACACCCACACCAAACGCAACACGACAATCAAAACCTTCCCCGACGTGCTTTGATGGCCCTGAGAAGGGCCGTTTTGGGCCGCGCGTCTCTTGCGCGCCACTAGACGACGACGGGGGGTGGGGACGACGGGGTCAAGCGCCAAACCCTTCCTTTCCCATCTCTTTCTCCTCTACTCTACTCTACTTCTTCTTCTTGGGCGAAGCCTTCGCCTTAGACGGCGTCGTCGCCTTCTTCGGGCGCGGCGCCTTCGGCTTCTTCGTCGGAACCTTGGCGGCCTTCTTCGCCTTCGACGGCGACTTGGCCTTGGCCGGCTTGGCCGCAGCCGCCTTCTTCGCACCCGCGGGAGCGGCCGACGCCGCAGACGCCTTCTTGGCGGCGCCCGCCTTCCGACCGGTCGCCGCCTTCACGCCACCAGCCTTCTTTGCGCCGGCCGCACGGGCGCCCTTCTTCTCCTTGCTGGCCGGAGCGGCGCGCTTCTTCTTGGCACCGCCAGCACGAGCCTTGCCGCCCTCGGCCGCCCCCCCGCCGCCGGCGCCGGCAAGCTTGAACGAGCCGGACGCGCCCTTCCCCTTCGTCTGCACCAGCTCGCCCGCCACGACGGCCGACTTGAGGTACTTCTTGATAAACGGCGCCAGCTTCTCCGCGTCCAGCTTGTAGTGCGCGGCTATGTACTTCTTGATCGCCTGCAGCGACGACCCGCCGCGCTCCTTCAGACTCTTGATGGCGGCCGTCACCATCTCAGAGGTGCGCGGGTGCGCAGGCTTGGCGCGCGGCTTCTTCGCAGACGACGCAGACTTGGCCTTCTTCGTAGTGCCGGTGGCGGCGGGTGCCGCAGCAGTCTCGTTCGTAGCCGCCTGATCTGCCATTTCGACGACGCGCGTAACACACAGCGAGAGCGAGAGCGAGAGCGAGCGGGACGGCAGGCACGCAAGCACAGCACAGCACGGCAGAGCAGAGCAGAGAATCACAAGGGCCCAGCCAGTGTCGCGGGCGGGCGCGGACGGCCGAGAGAGCGGCCGCCACTCTGCGCGCCGCCGCGCCGCGCCTCCCGCGCTTGCTACCGCCCAACGTCCGACAGCCTGTGCGGAGCAGCCCCAAAGCTGCGCCACAACCGCCCGCGCCTTTCAAACCACCGAGGATGGGGCTACACACAGCCACACCACAGTCGCCAACCAGTCGCCACGGCAGCGCCGCAAACCACGGCCAAACTGCAGCTACCGCGCGCTACAGCCTGGGTCGGCCCGCCGAGAATCGCCGCCCCCGCCCAAATGCCGCCCCCACAGCCCCAGCCGACGACCCGCCACAATGGCCAAACCTTCGGCAAAACTCCCACACCGTCGCCGCGGCAGCCCGGCCAGCGCGGCCGGCGCCACAGCCACACAAGCCGAGGCGTGCGGCGATGACGGCCGTGCAAACGCGCCTCCGCCGCCCCATCGCCTTCCGTCGCCCTCCCGCCGTTTCCCGATCGGCCCGCAGCCGTCGGGCCACATCGCGCGCCGTCCTCCTCCTCTCGCCCGCCAACATTCACAGCCGTTTCTCAACAATTGCCCGCCGCAAACGGACGCCGCCTGCGCAACAGGCGCCGCCGCCCCTCGCCGCTTCCGACCCAACCCCTCGACCGAGGCAAACCGCAATCCGAATCTACAGACCAACCCAATCTGCCGTCAGCACACACGACAGCCGACCTTACACGTTGCGCGTTACACATTACGTTTACACGTCTAGGTTAGGTTCGGTTAGGTTAGGTGGACGTGGGTTAGGTTAAGGGGACTTGGGTTAGGTTAAGCGTCAAACTTAGGTTAAGCATTCAAACACGTCAGGCGTCAGAGGTTAGGTTAGGTTAGGTTAGGTTAGGTTAGGTTAGGTTACGTTACGTTAGGTTACGTTACACGTTAGGTTAAGGGGTCAGTGCTAGGTTAAGAAGCGTCAAACGTAGGTTAAAAAAGCGTTCAAAACGTGAGGCGTGAGCCGCCGGACAGCTTACCTTACGTAGACGTTTGGGGCTCACAGGCTGAGCTCACCTCACCACACCACAGGTTAGGTTCGGTTCGGTTCGCTCGGCTCAGCGTAAAGCGCCGAGGTCAGGGTTACGTTCGTTCACCTTCGGGCGCCACACTTTCGGTTGAAAGGTCGCGACGGGACGACGTCGGCAGGCACCGCCGCAAACGGACAAAAACGTACAGACGACGTCGAAAACCGCCGACAGACGGGGGAGCAGCACGACCACGACCAGATACCGAGCGCGAACGAGACGCACGCGAACCACCCCCACCGGCCAAAGGGCACCACACAACAACCCAGAGCACCACGTGTCGACACCACAGCAACCCGCCGCTCACGCGACATGGCTGGCACCCGAAGGGCAACCGCCCGCAACTGCGCTTTCCGCGCCGGCCCGGATGCACGTCGTGCTACAACAACACCACTACCGTACACAGCCGCTGTTCACAACATCACTATCATGCGCGCCCGCGGCTCGCCGCCGTCGCAGTCGCAGCCCCAACGCCAGCACTTTTGCACCACCATTCACACGCACCGCAACACAGCTCGCCGACACAGCCGAACAAAACAAACACCACACAACAACAGCAACAACGCCGCCGCCTCTACTCGTGCCGGCGACCCACCCCGCCGATGGCGCACCTTTCGCCAGCCGGCAATCGACACACACGCACGCACCCACCCACCCCCCGGGGCCCAGTGCAAAAAAAAACACACAAAAACAAAAACAAAAAAAAAACAACACAAACGACACGGGAAGCGCACACCGCCACTTCGCGCGCACGCCACCAACCAGTCGTCGTCTCAAAATAACAAACACAAACAAAATAAACTAACAACTAGGGCAACACAAAACAAAAACGCCTCGCACGAACCGCCCACAAAAAGGACAAGCACACGCACAGCCTCTGCTGACGACCACGACGCAGCGGCACGCTGCTCCTGTCCCGCGCCCCGCGCCCCGCGCCCCACTCGATTCACAACTCACGCGACACCGTCAACGACGGGCTCGCTTCCCGCAACCTACCACCTTTCCGCCACGACGCACAGCCCCAGCCCCACCCGACCCGACGACGCCCGTGGCAACGACTGCACTTTCACCACCGCCTCCCCCTTCCCCCCCAAAACACACACACACACACAGCCAGCCAAAAACGCACTCGCGACCCACACATGCACGTGCATCGGCACACGCCAACCAGTCAACGTCGACAACCACACGCAAGGCTCGAAACGAAACCGGCGTCCTTCCACGTTGCCATCAAGCTACCTACACGACACAAGACACAAGGAACAAACACAACAGCCGGCCCCACTAATTCCCACTCTCACGCCGCAAAAAGCACACCGAAACCGCCAAACGCACGCACATTCCCCTTCGCACTGACACCGACCGGCTCGCTACCACACACCTCTCGGCAGCCGTTTCACGCCAATTCGCCACACCGCCCACACAGTCGACAAGCGCCCGCCCTGTACGGCACACGCAACGACGCAGCGCAGCAAAGGGCGCCCGCAACACATACCTCTCCTCTCTCTCCCTCTCCGCCGCCCGACGCGCCAACCGCCACGCCACACCGCCAGCCACTCGCAAATTGTGCACTGCCACCAGCCACACGTCCAACACGCCGCGCCGCCTCCGGCCACCCGCCAGGGGGCGCTCACGTCCGCGACAACAGCGCGGCCCGCCGGGCCGAACCGAACCGAACCGAGCCGCCGCTGCTCTGCACTCGGCACGGCCACACCCTGCTGCAGACCGGGCTCGTCTCTCTGTACGCGTCTGCCTGCGCATCAACACAACACGACCTTTTTTTTTTTTTTCTCTCTACCGCCATCCCTTCTTCTCGCGTTTTACTCGTTGTTGCAGCAGCGGCGCACACCTACACATCCACAGCCCCAGCCGAGCCGAGCCGGCCTCACCTCAGGGCCCGCCGCCAGCGTCTCCTCCTCGGGCACAGGTGCGGTGCTGTGGCCGCCCATCCAACCGCATTGCTGGCCGTCCAGCCGCCAGGCGTTCCCACTGCCGCGAGCCACGCCGCGCACCGACCCTGCTGCAGAAAACGAAGCATAGCCAGAGACCGACCGATACACAAAGCAAGCCGTCGCCTCGCCTCTTGTCCTTCCTGCCTTCCTTTCGCCCCCCCCCCCTCCTTTTTTTTTTTTTATTTTGTTTTCTTCTTTCTTTCTTTCTTTGGCCCTCTCTCCTTCCCGCCCCATGGCGGTTACGGCACCGCCTGCAGCGGCAGATTTTTTGCGCCCACACGCCTACTCCTACCACCATTAACCTTGCCCTGCCCATCAACGTCGCAGTCGAACCGACGCTTGCCAACACACTGCCCACGTTCCTTTCTCTTTTCGGCCTACGCCCATTACGCGCCGCCGCCACAGCACCTTCCCTTCCCACAACACACCGACGTCATCACACGCACCCACAAACAGGGGCCACGACCGTGTTCCTCGCCCACTCCCATCCCGCACGGTACGCACATTCCCAACTACTACCGCGCACCCTCCCTTTCCAATCTGTGTGTCTCTGTGTCTGTGTCCTGTGTCCTGTCCGCGCGTGACGCCTCTCAACATCCGCCGTCCCCCGTCCCGTTTTCGCCCCCATGCCGTCGTCGCGCCGCCTCCTCCCCGTCCACCGCCGCCCCTGTCCGCCCCGCACCACACCATACACCGCTGCTTGTCCCGGCCGTTGCCACCAAAGGCGCCGACCGCAAACGCGCCACGCCGCAGCCCCCGTGCGTCTCGCTCGCTTGCATCTCCGTGCCGACGCTGCCTCTCTTCCCGCTCGCACTCGACCTCGACAACACAGTCTTTGGCTCCGCCACTGCGTGTTCCGGTGGTACGCACGCTGCAACACGTATGTATTCGTTACCAGAGCGATGGCGAGGCATGACAGCATCTCTGTCTGACCAGAGAGTTATTTATCGTTGCTAGTCGGCGCTTGGACCGCGCCAGACGACAGTAGTGGCACGCACCGGGTCGCCAGGAACAGTTGTTATATATATTGTAGCGCGAGTCGGGAGAGGTAGTAGTCGGTCGACAGTAGTAGCGGGTGGACGGTTGTACTGAGCGGGCGTCGGCGGCGTGCTCTGCTCGTCTCGCGACTCTGGTCACGGTTCGGGACGATGTATAGTATATTGTGTTATAATCAAAAGGTAGTGTGAAGCTGCATTGCGCAAATCTGATAACGTATGTTCATTGTACTTATTTTGTTCAACAACAAAAGCCCCACTATTACTTTTTTCTAAAGCAACTTTTGTCTTTTAACGAAAAACATTCACTTTTTAAAGACTACTTCCTATGGCATTTCCCTCCAAGGAGTGCAATTAATTACCAGCCAGCACTCATTCATTGCACACAGCTGTGTAAGGGGTATCTACAATTGAGGAGCGGATATAAATGCAACTTTTTTGTTTTTTTTTTTTTTTTTGTGTGTTGTAACCTCCCCGCAAAATTTAAAATAATGGACAATGTTATTTACGGATGCTAATGGACATTGCGCTAATTGTAACCTCGCCCACAATGAGAGGTATTGAAAATGGCAACAAAAATGTGAAATTCGCAATCCGACTCAAATATAAATTCTTCACAACATTTAAAGTCCGTTCAGTGACAAGAAACTTCAATTGAGCCGAAATATCGGTCTTTGGCCCTGTGCAAAACAATCAGAATTAAAGTCTTACCTCAGAATAAATGGATGTCACATTTCTGCTCTTGTTGTTGCGCAGCGCTTGGAGGAACTGCATTGCAAATAATAATATTCTCTTTTTTTGTGATTTTAGTGAAATTTTTCTTCAAAGAAGTGGAATGAAATGGGAAGTGCAACGAACTCTTTAGTTCAATAAAACATTACATTTTTGAAAAATGCTTTTGAAATAAAAATTATTTTTGGGGAACTTGTTGGAGAATTAATTACAATAAATATAATTTTTCATTATCTAATGATTATATTAATTAACAGTATACCTCCTTCACCATCTTGACCAGTGTTGCCGACCGCCTACATCACACAACCGCACTCGGCTGCTACTACTGACCGACCGCTCTGCATGACGACTATTAGCGTACTGCACGCGACGACTACTGACAGAGTACAGCCCTCAACTAGACAGAGCTACAGACTCGCAACGACTGACTGACTGACTGACTGACTGACTGACTGACTGAGAACCGCTCGCAACACTCGCGCGGTCCAGCGCAAACTCTCTGGTCACAGATGCTACAATGTCTCGCCATCGCTGCTATGTTACATACGTGTTTCAGTGTCTTTTTCATTGGGGTAACGATCTTTGGCTCTTTTTATTCTGAATACAGGGCCAAAGGTCAACGCTGCTGCCCTTATACAATTTATCAGGTTCCATTATGTCTGTTGCAATGTTACATACGGTTCATTCTTTCATTAATATTATCGTTGGGTTTGTTTTGTAGGGACGTTAACATTCTGGCACATTTTTATTATCATCGGACTCTCTGCTATTTGTGCAGGGAGGTTATACCTGGGTCCATTTCCATTTCCATTTCCATTTACATTTTAATATTGATAGACTTTTTGTTTTCTTTTTTTGTTTCTTGTTGTTTTTCCTTCTTTTTTCTTGTTGTTTTTTTTTCTTTCTTTTTTTTTGTTTTGTTTTGTTTTTCCCGCTCTCACCACCACCGCCGCATCACGCCTTCCGTTTTCTTCTTGGTTTCTTTTCTGTTCTTCAACTGCTTCAACATCACCGCGCCCCATTTCCACACCACAGCCATCAGCCTCCAAGACGGGCAGGCGCAGTGTGCCATTTCCGGCGCACAAGCACACCCGTACGGTACTCTCCTCGCCCCCACGCCACCAACAACACAGCGACCACGCGGCTTTCAGGCATGGCATGGCACGGCACGGCACGGCACCGGCGAAATGCGCCGCCCCCGCCCCTCCGCGCATCCGTCCGTCTCGCCACGTTCACTGACAGCCGCGTCTGCGGCTACACCACGACAACCACAACACAACACCGCTCCCCTCCCTGGCAACTCATTGTTTTTCTCCTCCTCTTTTGCACAAACCACAACGCCGAGCACAGGCGCAAGCCACCCACACCGCGCCCCTCCCCGTCCCGTCTTTGGCCGCCGCTCCTCGTTTCCTCGTTTGCCCCCTCCCATCTCCCGAAATGCCATGCCAGCAGCGTTACGCATGCCCCTCCCCTGTCCACACAACACTACCGCCAAACGAACAGCCTTCCGGGCCACATGCAGGGCACGCCCACCTCCAAACACTGCCAATTCACGGACGCACGCACGCACACACACACACACACACACACACACACACACACACACACACACACACTTTCCCGACACCTTTCTGTACGGAGGGTGCGTCATCTCGACCGTGACAGAGTGACGCCAACTATCGACGATCCATTTCCCCCCACTGGTAAAACACGTCCACTAACACCTACATACATCATTCAAGTACACAGACAATAGCATACACACAATGGGAGGGCACACGAACATGGACGGCACGGCACTGTCACACACTCTTCCTCAGAACCAACCATACCAACAAACGTTACGTACAACCGGGAAAGCGAAAGCGAAAGCAAAAGCAAAAAGCAAAGGCCAATGCAGCCGTCAAAGGTAACGTTCACCACGGCAGACACTTGCAGCCGCGCCGCCGTTAAACGCATTTCAGTGCGGCTCCAATACGCCTCCGACACGGGAACGTTCCGTTGCTCTACGAATGCGTTTCTCCCCTTTTTCCCTTCCTCTCTCTTTTGCCCCCCCCCCCTCTGTCCTTTCCTCCTGCACTCTTGCCTCCTTCCTCACGTTCTGCCCAGACATTCGACCGATCAAAGTCAACCTGTCGTTACCGTTCTCAGCGCGACGGTGTACAACAGTATGACGGGTGTGCCCACGACTTCGGTTCAGTTGCGTGACGCCGGTCTATCGCGCCGATCGACAGTTACTCAGGGGGGCGACGGATCGGACCACGTCACCGACACACAAAACACTTTCAAACAAACAAATACATACCGGATGGACACAGACAAACACGTGTACAGACATTCGCCAAAAACGGCCGCCGCCGCCGCCGCCGTCGTCTAGCGTCGCGCTTACTGTACTGCACTGGACACGCGTGCATCTTGAATGACGACATCGGTGTGCGTGCGTCGTACGCAATCAGTCAGACACGGCTATCAAAAATCAGAGTCGAATGGTACATCATCGTGCGTGTCGCCGTACACGTACAGTACAATGCAACAACAATGCGTCTTCATGGCACGTTCATTTCAACGTCACTCACACACCTCCACGCTGCAGTTACGTCGCACCATTGTCAAACTCGGCGTACAGCAAAGGGAATAGTGGGCGGCAAACAAAAACCACAAAAAAAAACAACATTTCACATTTCACCCTCGCCATGTATGATGTGCAAAAAACAAACCCGCAAACGGCCGTCGTTACGGTGACACAAAAGTCGGCGATCGCACTGTCCCCCCTCGCAGACAGGTAACACACACACCAACAACACCAAATGGGTCAAAAACCACGCCAACGAGGCGTGCCACCATTCCACGCCACGGCGACCAACCTCGTGGCCGTACCCCGCGCAACACGCTTTGACGCGCCCCCCCACCCACAATCAAAATGCACACATACATCACAGCCGTCCACACAAACAACAACAACAATTCCGCCCTTCCCGCAAAAGGCAAGTTGGTGGCCCTGAAAAGGGCCGTTTTGCCGCTCTCGCAACGGAGGAGCATTCTCTCTCCATCCTTCCTTCCGTTCCAGAGCCACCTCCTTACTTGGAGCTCGTGTACTTGGTCACCGCCTTCGTGCCCTCGCTCACGGCGTGCTTGGCCAGCTCGCCAGGCAGCAACAGCCGCACAGCGGTCTGGATCTCGCGGGACGTGATGGTCGAGCGCTTGTTGTAGTGCGCCAGGCGAGAAGCCTCGGCCGCAATGCGCTCGAAAATGTCGTTCACGAAGCTGTTCATGATGCTCATCGCCTTCGACGAGATGCCCGTGTCAGGGTGCACCTGCTTCAGCACCTTGTAGATGTAGATGGCATAGCTCTCCTTCCTCTTGCGCTTCTTCTTCTTGTCGCCCTTCGAAATGTTCTTCTGCGCCTTGCCAGCCTTCTTGGCGGCCTTCCCGCTAGTCTTGGGCGGCATCTCGAACCAACGTACGGCGGCAGCAGCAACACCAGTAGCAAGCGCTCCGCTCTAGTCAGCGTCTCCCCACACAGTGGCACCCGCCGCCAGCCGCCGCCGCACCTTTACCAGCTCGCCCTGTTGCGGCCGCCGACCAATGGGGCGCGCGCGCAACCGGCCGCCGCACCCGAGCCCATAAAGCACCCCCACCCCGGCTGCGCCGGCACGCACTCCGCTGCTCGACTCGCTGCCGCTCGCACCGGTCGTTTTCGTTTCCTTCTCGTGTGCACCGTCGCTAGCCCATCGCCATGTCCGGACGCGGAAAGGGAGGCAAAGTCAAGGGCAAGTCAAAGTCCCGCTCAAGCAGGGCTGGGCTCCAGTTCCCGGTCGGCAGAATCCACCGCCTCCTGCGCAAGGGAAACTACGCAGAGCGCGTCGGCGCCGGGGCGCCCGTCTACCTCGCCGCCGTCATGGAGTACCTCGCGGCTGAGGTGCTCGAGCTGGCCGGAAACGCGGCCCGCGACAACAAGAAGACGCGCATCATCCCGCGCCACCTGCAGCTTGCCATCCGCAACGACGAGGAGCTCAACAAGCTCCTGTCGGGCGTCACCATCGCACAGGGTGGTGTCCTACCCAACATCCAGGCCGTCCTGCTGCCAAAGAAGACCGAGAAGAAGGCCTAAAGGAGGCCAGGCAATCGCAGCGCCGCGTGCTCCCCTGCACGCAACGCGCTTTGCCGGCTCGGCTCGGCCCGGCCCACAACAATCGGCCCTTTTCAGGGCCACCACACAAACCTACGTCCAAAGCAAAATTTCAGTCGTCCTCGCCGCACCTTGTTTTGTTTCAACTTTGCACTTTCACAGCACAGCCGCCGCCGGCGCACGTCCGCCATCTTGTCGTCCACACAGCCCGCACACACACACACACACACACACACACACACACACACACACACACACACACATTTTGCACGGTCGCAGAGTCGCCTTCCAAACGACAACGGCAGCAATAATGACCATTGTTAAAGGGAGGCGTGTCGACACACCGCCCTCCACTCCCGCGCGCAACGGCCGTCGACACGAACGAAACAGCTGATCCGGCCGCCTATGCCCACACGCCTTGCCTCGGAAACCCCAACGCCGCCGCAAACACACAGAGCCAAACCACGCAAGCAAATAATTACCGCCTCTCTCGCACAACAACACACAGCCCGCCATCTCCGTCGCGATCGATACAAAGACACACAATAACAAACACAAACGAAGCAGCTCCACACACAGCCAGCCACATGACACGTTTCCTTTCCTTCTCCCCTCCCAGCCACATCACGTCGCTCAAACGGAAAGAAAGAAAGAAACAAACAAACAAACAAACAAACAAACAAACGAACAACACAGCGCACACACACGCAGCAACAACAACAACAACAACACAGACTCTTTCGCACTTTTCAACTTCCGAACAGTGTGGTGGCCCTGAAAAGGGCCGTTTTCTAGTCTCTCCCACCCACAAGCACGGCCGCGGGAAGGCCAGCGCCCGCTGCGACGCAGCCTAACCGCCGAAACCGTACAGGGTGCGCCCCTGCCTCTTCAGGGCGTACACCACGTCCATGGCCGTCACAGTCTTGCGCTTGGCGTGCTCAGTGTACGTCACCGCGTCGCGGATCACGTTCTCCAGGAACACCTTCAGCACCCCGCGGGTCTCCTCGTAGATCAGACCAGAGATGCGCTTCACGCCGCCCCTGCGAGCCAGGCGGCGGATGGCGGGCTTCGTGATGCCCTGGATGTTGTCGCGCAACACCTTGCGGTGCCGCTTGGCGCCACCCTTGCCGAGCCCCTTTCCTCCCTTGCCGCGGCCTGTCATCCTTCCTTCCTCGGGCAAAGCAAAACGTGCACAAACAGCAGCTGCAGCGGCTGGCGAGTCGGCTACGGTCTGCGCCCAGCGCGCCCGCCGCCCCCCTATATAGACTCTGGCCCGCCCTCCCCCCACCACGCGCAACCGAGGGCATATAAGCGCAGCACGGAGGCGCGCGGGCCCGTTGTCAAGGCAGCACCGGACGCCGCGCCGCACCTAACCTCCACGCACGCCGCTCCGCTACCGCCAACGCTACCGCCATGGCCCGCACAAAGCAAACGGCCCGCAAGTCCACCGGCGGAAAGGCGCCGCGCAAACAGCTCGCCACCAAGGCGGCGAGGAAGAGCGCGCCCGCCACCGGAGGCGTCAAGAAGCCCCACCGCTACAGGCCGGGCACCGTCGCCCTGCGAGAAATCAGGCGCTACCAGAAGAGCACAGAGCTGCTCATCCGCAAGCTGCCATTCCAGCGCCTAGTGCGCGAGATCGCCCAGGACTTCAAGACCGACCTGCGCTTCCAGAGCTCCGCAGTCATGGCCCTGCAGGAGGCCAGCGAGGCCTACCTCGTCGGCCTCTTCGAAGACACCAACCTGTGCGCAATCCACGCCAAGCGCGTCACCATCATGCCCAAGGACATCCAGCTCGCGCGCCGCATCCGCGGCGAGCGCGCCTAAACCGCGCCGCGGCACCGCACCGCACAAACAAAAACGGCCCTTTTCAGGGCCACTAACATCTCTCCGTCGCGAGCAAACTTTGTCGGTCGCCTGCCTCTCGCCCCGCAACCCAAAAACAAAAACCACCACTTCCCGTCCGTCCGCCACACACACCCGCTCACTCTGCCTGCCTGCTAGCAGCGCGCAACAATCACACATCATCCCTCCCCGGCGCTCAAAGCGCACAATACCCAACGGCCGACGTCACACCGCACGGGTGGCTGGCCGGCCGCCGCTTTCGTTTCGAAAACAAAAAAAACCCGCACTCCACTCCGACGGCCAACGGCCAGGCAGGCGCGCTCGCTCGCTCTACACGCCACCGAAATCCCCGCCGACTCCTTCCACATCTCAACGTGCCCCCCGTTGCAAAACATAACACACACAAAGAAACAAAACAAAGACCAGACACGACTAGACAAGACACACATCCGAGAAGAACGAACGCAGGCAAGCCAACCAACGTATTCAAACAAAACAACGTGACAGAAAACCAACCGTCGGCCGCCGCCACAAACACGGCGACAATCAACCACGACAACAACAACACCGCTTACCGCTACCGCCGCCCACACCCGCCACCGACCCCCGCAATCAAACCACCACGGCACGCAAACAGCATCCCCACGGGCATACAGACAGACACCCACACCAAACGCAACACGACAATCAAAACCTTCCCCGACGTGCTTTGATGGCCCTGAGAAGGGCCGTTTTGGGCCGCGCGTCTCTTGCGCGCCACTAGACGACGACGGGGGGTGGGGACGACGGGGTCAAGCGCCAAACCCTTCCTTTCCCATCTCTTTCTCCTCTACTCTACTCTACTTCTTCTTCTTGGGCGAAGCCTTCGCCTTAGACGGCGTCGTCGCCTTCTTCGGGCGCGGCGCCTTCGGCTTCTTCGTCGGAACCTTGGCGGCCTTCTTCGCCTTCGACGGCGACTTGGCCTTGGCCGGCTTGGCCGCAGCCGCCTTCTTCGCACCCGCGGGAGCGGCCGACGCCGCAGACGCCTTCTTGGCGGCGCCCGCCTTCCGACCGGTCGCCGCCTTCACGCCACCAGCCTTCTTTGCGCCGGCCGCACGGGCGCCCTTCTTCTCCTTGCTGGCCGGAGCGGCGCGCTTCTTCTTGGCACCGCCAGCACGAGCCTTGCCGCCCTCGGCCGCCCCCCCGCCGCCGGCGCCGGCAAGCTTGAACGAGCCGGACGCGCCCTTCCCCTTCGTCTGCACCAGCTCGCCCGCCACGACGGCCGACTTGAGGTACTTCTTGATAAACGGCGCCAGCTTCTCCGCGTCCAGCTTGTAGTGCGCGGCTATGTACTTCTTGATCGCCTGCAGCGACGACCCGCCGCGCTCCTTCAGACTCTTGATGGCGGCCGTCACCATCTCAGAGGTGCGCGGGTGCGCAGGCTTGGCGCGCGGCTTCTTCGCAGACGACGCAGACTTGGCCTTCTTCGTAGTGCCGGTGGCGGCGGGTGCCGCAGCAGTCTCGTTCGTAGCCGCCTGATCTGCCATTTCGACGACGCGCGTAACACACAGCGAGAGCGAGAGCGAGAGCGAGCGGGACGGCAGGCACGCAAGCACAGCACAGCACGGCAGAGCAGAGCAGAGAATCACAAGGGCCCAGCCAGTGTCGCGGGCGGGCGCGGACGGCCGAGAGAGCGGCCGCCACTCTGCGCGCCGCCGCGCCGCGCCTCCCGCGCTTGCTACCGCCCAACGTCCGACAGCCTGTGCGGAGCAGCCCCAAAGCTGCGCCACAACCGCCCGCGCCTTTCAAACCACCGAGGATGGGGCTACACACAGCCACACCACAGTCGCCAACCAGTCGCCACGGCAGCGCCGCAAACCACGGCCAAACTGCAGCTACCGCGCGCTACAGCCTGGGTCGGCCCGCCGAGAATCGCCGCCCCCGCCCAAATGCCGCCCCCACAGCCCCAGCCGACGACCCGCCACAATGGCCAAACCTTCGGCAAAACTCCCACACCGTCGCCGCGGCAGCCCGGCCAGCGCGGCCGGCGCCACAGCCACACAAGCCGAGGCGTGCGGCGATGACGGCCGTGCAAACGCGCCTCCGCCGCCCCATCGCCTTCCGTCGCCCTCCCGCCGTTTCCCGATCGGCCCGCAGCCGTCGGGCCACATCGCGCGCCGTCCTCCTCCTCTCGCCCGCCAACATTCACAGCCGTTTCTCAACAATTGCCCGCCGCAAACGGACGCCGCCTGCGCAACAGGCGCCGCCGCCCCTCGCCGCTTCCGACCCAACCCCTCGACCGAGGCAAACCGCAATCCGAATCTACAGACCAACCCAATCTGCCGTCAGCACACACGACAGCCGACCTTACACGTTGCGCGTTACACATTACGTTTACACGTCTAGGTTAGGTTCGGTTAGGTTAGGTGGACGTGGGTTAGGTTAAGGGGACTTGGGTTAGGTTAAGCGTCAAACTTAGGTTAAGCATTCAAACACGTCAGGCGTCAGAGGTTAGGTTAGGTTAGGTTAGGTTAGGTTAGGTTAGGTTACGTTACGTTAGGTTACGTTACACGTTAGGTTAAGGGGTCAGTGCTAGGTTAAGAAGCGTCAAACGTAGGTTAAAAAAGCGTTCAAAACGTGAGGCGTGAGCCGCCGGACAGCTTACCTTACGTAGACGTTTGGGGCTCACAGGCTGAGCTCACCTCACCACACCACAGGTTAGGTTCGGTTCGGTTCGCTCGGCTCAGCGTAAAGCGCCGAGGTCAGGGTTACGTTCGTTCACCTTCGGGCGCCACACTTTCGGTTGAAAGGTCGCGACGGGACGACGTCGGCAGGCACCGCCGCAAACGGACAAAAACGTACAGACGACGTCGAAAACCGCCGACAGACGGGGGAGCAGCACGACCACGACCAGATACCGAGCGCGAACGAGACGCACGCGAACCACCCCCACCGGCCAAAGGGCACCACACAACAACCCAGAGCACCACGTGTCGACACCACAGCAACCCGCCGCTCACGCGACATGGCTGGCACCGAAGGGCAACCGCCCGCAACTGCGCTTTCCGCGCCGGCCCGGATGCACGTCGTGCTACAACAACACCACTACCGTACACAGCCGCTGTTCACAACATCACTATCATGCGCGCCCGCGGCTCGCCGCCGTCGCAGTCGCAGCCCCAACGCCAGCACTTTTGCACCACCATTCACACGCACCGCAACACAGCTCGCCGACACAGCCGAACAAAACAAACACCACACAACAACAGCAACAACGCCGCCGCCTCTACTCGTGCCGGCGACCCACCCCGCCGATGGCGCACCTTTCGCCAGCCGGCAATCGACACACACGCACGCACCCACCCACCCCCCGGGGCCCAGTGCAAAAAAAAACACACAAAAACAAAAACAAAAAAAAAACAACACAAACGACACGGGAAGCGCACACCGCCACTTCGCGCGCACGCCACCAACCAGTCGTCGTCTCAAAATAACAAACACAAACAAAATAAACTAACAACTAGGGCAACACAAAACAAAAACGCCTCGCACGAACCGCCCACAAAAAGGACAAGCACACGCACAGCCTCTGCTGACGACCACGACGCAGCGGCACGCTGCTCCTGTCCCGCGCCCCGCGCCCCGCGCCCCACTCGATTCACAACTCACGCGACACCGTCAACGACGGGCTCGCTTCCCGCAACCTACCACCTTTCCGCCACGACGCACAGCCCCAGCCCCACCCGACCCGACGACGCCCGTGGCAACGACTGCACTTTCACCACCGCCTCCCCCTTCCCCCCCAAAACACACACACACACACAGCCAGCCAAAAACGCACTCGCGACCCACACATGCACGTGCATCGGCACACGCCAACCAGTCAACGTCGACAACCACACGCAAGGCTCGAAACGAAACCGGCGTCCTTCCACGTTGCCATCAAGCTACCTACACGACACAAGACACAAGGAACAAACACAACAGCCGGCCCCACTAATTCCCACTCTCACGCCGCAAAAAGCACACCGAAACCGCCAAACGCACGCACATTCCCCTTCGCACTGACACCGACCGGCTCGCTACCACACACCTCTCGGCAGCCGTTTCACGCCAATTCGCCACACCGCCCACACAGTCGACAAGCGCCCGCCCTGTACGGCACACGCAACGACGCAGCGCAGCAAAGGGCGCCCGCAACACATACCTCTCCTCTCTCTCCCTCTCCGCCGCCCGACGCGCCAACCGCCACGCCACACCGCCAGCCACTCGCAAATTGTGCACTGCCACCAGCCACACGTCCAACACGCCGCGCCGCCTCCGGCCACCCGCCAGGGGGCGCTCACGTCCGCGACAACAGCGCGGCCCGCCGGGCCGAACCGAACCGAACCGAGCCGCCGCTGCTCTGCACTCGGCACGGCCACACCCTGCTGCAGACCGGGCTCGTCTCTCTGTACGCGTCTGCCTGCGCATCAACACAACACGACCTTTTTTTTTTTTTTCTCTCTACCGCCATCCCTTCTTCTCGCGTTTTACTCGTTGTTGCAGCAGCGGCGCACACCTACACATCCACAGCCCCAGCCGAGCCGAGCCGGCCTCACCTCAGGGCCCGCCGCCAGCGTCTCCTCCTCGGGCACAGGTGCGGTGCTGTGGCCGCCCATCCAACCGCATTGCTGGCCGTCCAGCCGCCAGGCGTTCCCACTGCCGCGAGCCACGCCGCGCACCGACCCTGCTGCAGAAAACGAAGCATAGCCAGAGACCGACCGATACACAAAGCAAGCCGTCGCCTCGCCTCTTGTCCTTCCTGCCTTCCTTTCGCCCCCCCCCCCCTCCTTTTTTTTTTTTATTTTGTTTTCTTCTTTCTTTCTTTCTTTGGCCCTCTCTCCTTCCCGCCCCATGGCGGTTACGGCACCGCCTGCAGCGGCAGATTTTTTGCGCCCACACGCCTACTCCTACCACCATTAACCTTGCCCTGCCCATCAACGTCGCAGTCGAACCGACGCTTGCCAACACACTGCCCACGTTCCTTTCTCTTTTCGGCCTACGCCCATTACGCGCCGCCGCCACAGCACCTTCCCTTCCCACAACACACCGACGTCATCACACGCACCCACAAACAGGGGCCACGACCGTGTTCCTCGCCCACTCCCATCCCGCACGGTACGCACATTCCCAACTACTACCGCGCACCCTCCCTTTCCAATCTGTGTGTCTCTGTGTCTGTGTCCTGTGTCCTGTCCGCGCGTGACGCCTCTCAACATCCGCCGTCCCCCGTCCCGTTTTCGCCCCCATGCCGTCGTCGCGCCGCCTCCTCCCCGTCCACCGCCGCCCCTGTCCGCCCCGCACCACACCATACACCGCTGCTTGTCCCGGCCGTTGCCACCAAAGGCGCCGACCGCAAACGCGCCACGCCGCAGCCCCCGTGCGTCTCGCTCGCTTGCATCTCCGTGCCGACGCTGCCTCTCTTCCCGCTCGCACTCGACCTCGACAACACAGTCTTTGGCTCCGCCACTGCGTGTTCCGGTGGTACGCACGCTGCAACACGTATGTATTCGTTACCAGAGCGATGGCGAGGCATGACAGCATCTCTGTCTGACCAGAGAGTTATTTATCGTTGCTAGTCGGCGCTTGGACCGCGCCAGACGACAGTAGTGGCACGCACCGGGTCGCCAGGAACAGTTGTTATATATATTGTAGCGCGAGTCGGGAGAGGTAGTAGTCGGTCGACAGTAGTAGCGGGTGGACGGTTGTACTGAGCGGGCGTCGGCGGCGTGCTCTGCTCGTCTCGCGACTCTGGTCACGGTTCGGGACGATGTATAGTATATTGTGTTATAATCAAAAGGTAGTGTGAAGCTGCATTGCGCAAATCTGATAACGTATGTTCATTGTACTTATTTTGTTCAACAACAAAAGCCCCACTATTACTTTTTTCTAAAGCAACTTTTGTCTTTTAACGAAAAACATTCACTTTTTAAAGACTACTTCCTATGGCATTTCCCTCCAAGGAGTGCAATTAATTACCAGCCAGCACTCATTCATTGCACACAGCTGTGTAAGGGGTATCTACAATTGAGGAGCGGATATAAATGCAACTTTTTTGTTTTTTTTTTTTTTTTTTGTGTGTTGTAACCTCCCCGCAAAATTTAAAATAATGGACAATGTTATTTACGGATGCTAATGGACATTGCGCTAATTGTAACCTCGCCCACAATGAGAGGTATTGAAAATGGCAACAAAAATGTGAAATTCGCAATCCGACTCAAATATAAATTCTTCACAACATTTAAAGTCCGTTCAGTGACAAGAAACTTCAATTGAGCCGAAATATCGGTCTTTGGCCCTGTGCAAAACAATCAGAATTAAAGTCTTACCTCAGAATAAATGGATGTCACATTTCTGCTCTTGTTGTTGCGCAGCGCTTGGAGGAACTGCATTGCAAATAATAATATTCTCTTTTTTTGTGATTTTAGTGAAATTTTTCTTCAAAGAAGTGGAATGAAATGGGAAGTGCAACGAACTCTTTAGTTCAATAAAACATTACATTTTTGAAAAATGCTTTTGAAATAAAAATTATTTTTGGGGAACTTGTTGGAGAATTAATTACAATAAATATAATTTTTCATTATCTAATGATTATATTAATTAACAGTATACCTCCTTCACCATCTTGACCAGTGTTGCCGACCGCCTACATCACACAACCGCACTCGGCTGCTACTACTGACCGACCGCTCTGCATGACGACTATTAGCGTACTGCACGCGACGACTACTGACAGAGTACAGCCCTCAACTAGACAGAGCTACAGACTCGCAACGACTGACTGACTGACTGACTGACTGACTGACTGACTGAGAACCGCTCGCAACACTCGCGCGGTCCAGCGCAAACTCTCTGGTCACAGATGCTACAATGTCTCGCCATCGCTGCTATGTTACATACGTGTTTCAGTGTCTTTTTCATTGGGGTAACGATCTTTGGCTCTTTTTATTCTGAATACAGGGCCAAAGGTCAACGCTGCTGCCCTTATACAATTTATCAGGTTCCATTATGTCTGTTGCAATGTTACATACGGTTCATTCTTTCATTAATATTATCGTTGGGTTTGTTTTGTAGGGACGTTAACATTCTGGCACATTTTTATTATCATCGGACTCTCTGCTATTTGTGCAGGGAGGTTATACCTGGGTCCATTTCCATTTCCATTTCCATTTACATTTTAATATTGATAGACTTTTTGTTTTCTTTTTTTGTTTCTTGTTGTTTTTCCTTCTTTTTTCTTGTTGTTTTTTTTTCTTTCTTTTTTTTTGTTTTGTTTTGTTTTTCCCGCTCTCACCACCACCGCCGCATCACGCCTTCCGTTTTCTTCTTGGTTTCTTTTCTGTTCTTCAACTGCTTCAACATCACCGCGCCCCATTTCCACACCACAGCCATCAGCCTCCAAGACGGGCAGGCGCAGTGTGCCATTTCCGGCGCACAAGCACACCCGTACGGTACTCTCCTCGCCCCCACGCCACCAACAACACAGCGACCACGCGGCTTTCAGGCATGGCATGGCACGGCACGGCACGGCACCGGCGAAATGCGCCGCCCCCGCCCCTCCGCGCATCCGTCCGTCTCGCCACGTTCACTGACAGCCGCGTCTGCGGCTACACCACGACAACCACAACACAACACCGCTCCCCTCCCTGGCAACTCATTGTTTTTCTCCTCCTCTTTTGCACAAACCACAACGCCGAGCACAGGCGCAAGCCACCCACACCGCGCCCCTCCCCGTCCCGTCTTTGGCCGCCGCTCCTCGTTTCCTCGTTTGCCCCCTCCCATCTCCCGAAATGCCATGCCAGCAGCGTTACGCATGCCCCTCCCCTGTCCACACAACACTACCGCCAAACGAACAGCCTTCCGGGCCACATGCAGGGCACGCCCACCTCCAAACACTGCCAATTCACGGACGCACGCACGCACACACACACACACACACACACACACACACACACACACACACACACACACTTTCCCGACACCTTTCTGTACGGAGGGTGCGTCATCTCGACCGTGACAGAGTGACGCCAACTATCGACGATCCATTTCCCCCCACTGGTAAAACACGTCCACTAACACCTACATACATCATTCAAGTACACAGACAATAGCATACACACAATGGGAGGGCACACGAACATGGACGGCACGGCACTGTCACACACTCTTCCTCAGAACCAACCATACCAACAAACGTTACGTACAACCGGGAAAGCGAAAGCGAAAGCAAAAGCAAAAAGCAAAGGCCAATGCAGCCGTCAAAGGTAACGTTCACCACGGCAGACACTTGCAGCCGCGCCGCCGTTAAACGCATTTCAGTGCGGCTCCAATACGCCTCCGACACGGGAACGTTCCGTTGCTCTACGAATGCGTTTCTCCCCTTTTTCCCTTCCTCTCTCTTTTGCCCCCCCCCCCTCTGTCCTTTCCTCCTGCACTCTTGCCTCCTTCCTCACGTTCTGCCCAGACATTCGACCGATCAAAGTCAACCTGTCGTTACCGTTCTCAGCGCGACGGTGTACAACAGTATGACGGGTGTGCCCACGACTTCGGTTCAGTTGCGTGACGCCGGTCTATCGCGCCGATCGACAGTTACTCAGGGGGGCGACGGATCGGACCACGTCACCGACACACAAAACACTTTCAAACAAACAAATACATACCGGATGGACACAGACAAACACGTGTACAGACATTCGCCAAAAACGGCCGCCGCCGCCGCCGCCGTCGTCTAGCGTCGCGCTTACTGTACTGCACTGGACACGCGTGCATCTTGAATGACGACATCGGTGTGCGTGCGTCGTACGCAATCAGTCAGACACGGCTATCAAAAATCAGAGTCGAATGGTACATCATCGTGCGTGTCGCCGTACACGTACAGTACAATGCAACAACAATGCGTCTTCATGGCACGTTCATTTCAACGTCACTCACACACCTCCACGCTGCAGTTACGTCGCACCATTGTCAAACTCGGCGTACAGCAAAGGGAATAGTGGGCGGCAAACAAAAACCACAAAAAAAAACAACATTTCACATTTCACCCTCGCCATGTATGATGTGCAAAAAACAAACCCGCAAACGGCCGTCGTTACGGTGACACAAAAGTCGGCGATCGCACTGTCCCCCCTCGCAGACAGGTAACACACACACCAACAACACCAAATGGGTCAAAAACCACGCCAACGAGGCGTGCCACCATTCCACGCCACGGCGACCAACCTCGTGGCCGTACCCCGCGCAACACGCTTTGACGCGCCCCCCCACCCACAATCAAAATGCACACATACATCACAGCCGTCCACACAAACAACAACAACAATTCCGCCCTTCCCGCAAAAGGCAAGTTGGTGGCCCTGAAAAGGGCCGTTTTGCCGCTCTCGCAACGGAGGAGCATTCTCTCTCCATCCTTCCTTCCGTTCCAGAGCCACCTCCTTACTTGGAGCTCGTGTACTTGGTCACCGCCTTCGTGCCCTCGCTCACGGCGTGCTTGGCCAGCTCGCCAGGCAGCAACAGCCGCACAGCGGTCTGGATCTCGCGGGACGTGATGGTCGAGCGCTTGTTGTAGTGCGCCAGGCGAGAAGCCTCGGCCGCAATGCGCTCGAAAATGTCGTTCACGAAGCTGTTCATGATGCTCATCGCCTTCGACGAGATGCCCGTGTCAGGGTGCACCTGCTTCAGCACCTTGTAGATGTAGATGGCATAGCTCTCCTTCCTCTTGCGCTTCTTCTTCTTGTCGCCCTTCGAAATGTTCTTCTGCGCCTTGCCAGCCTTCTTGGCGGCCTTCCCGCTAGTCTTGGGCGGCATCTCGAACCAACGTACGGCGGCAGCAGCAACACCAGTAGCAAGCGCTCCGCTCTAGTCAGCGTCTCCCCACACAGTGGCACCCGCCGCCAGCCGCCGCCGCACCTTTACCAGCTCGCCCTGTTGCGGCCGCCGACCAATGGGGCGCGCGCGCAACCGGCCGCCGCACCCGAGCCCATAAAGCACCCCCACCCCGGCTGCGCCGGCACGCACTCCGCTGCTCGACTCGCTGCCGCTCGCACCGGTCGTTTTCGTTTCCTTCTCGTGTGCACCGTCGCTAGCCCATCGCCATGTCCGGACGCGGAAAGGGAGGCAAAGTCAAGGGCAAGTCAAAGTCCCGCTCAAGCAGGGCTGGGCTCCAGTTCCCGGTCGGCAGAATCCACCGCCTCCTGCGCAAGGGAAACTACGCAGAGCGCGTCGGCGCCGGGGCGCCCGTCTACCTCGCCGCCGTCATGGAGTACCTCGCGGCTGAGGTGCTCGAGCTGGCCGGAAACGCGGCCCGCGACAACAAGAAGACGCGCATCATCCCGCGCCACCTGCAGCTTGCCATCCGCAACGACGAGGAGCTCAACAAGCTCCTGTCGGGCGTCACCATCGCACAGGGTGGTGTCCTACCCAACATCCAGGCCGTCCTGCTGCCAAAGAAGACCGAGAAGAAGGCCTAAAGGAGGCCAGGCAATCGCAGCGCCGCGTGCTCCCCTGCACGCAACGCGCTTTGCCGGCTCGGCTCGGCCCGGCCCACAACAATCGGCCCTTTTCAGGGCCAC
>NW_025728229.1:5000-7500 GCF_021461385.2 Schistocerca piceifrons
GGGCGACCGAGCAGCAGACGGCGTCGCGGCGCCGAGCGCCGGGCGGCGGCGCATCCTCAACGCACACAGTCCTCAATCGGACCAGCACACTGAAGATGTCCACCGCGCTTCGCACCGGGCCCGCGAGGACCTACTTTGGCCGCACGGCGCCGCGCGCAGGGTGCGCCGGCGCGCAGCTGCGACGCCTGCCGCGTCCGTCGGCCGGCGCGCCTGCCACTGGCCGCCCCCACCAGCCGGCTGTAGCGCGTGCGCCCACGCACCGCGCGGCCAGCACGCCGGGAGGCGCCCCCTCACCGGCCGGGGACGGTCCCACCCAGCCACCACCGCGTATCGCTTCACACCCAGATGCCGTTCAGTTTCATCGGCATGGTGGGTATCGCTGGAACAACCGGTTAGTACCTCAACCTATCGTCGCCATCACCGATTCACCCCTAGCGAGAACAACCGCACCACAACGGGTTACCATTTCTTCATTTGCGTAACTTCACCAGAAAACGTAGGCGTCCATCGCCATTAGCAACTTCAACGATTATTGCATGCCTGTGTCAGGTGTCACGCCACACTACGTCTGCCCACATACACGCAACAAAATGTGCACGCCTAGACAATACGTGGAAGGTGGCCCCCGTACGTATGCGATGTCCATTGCTCGAACGACTGTCAACCGGCCTCTGTAGCATGTCGCAGATATGGAACGCGGTGCACCATGCTATCACGGTGTTTGAGGAGAGACGACTAGGTCCGAATACATCAACACACAGCTCATGCTGATCGCCATCCACGGCGTCCGTTCCTCCCACACGTCTCTATGGCGTACCACACTGCAATCCAGCTCTCATAGGGAGACGACACGTAGCTGCGTGCACAATATTTGCACTGTATGGTCCGCCGTTTTTGGGCGCAGTCGTTGTACGGTCACACATGTGCCACGATGTATCATTCAGTACATAAGGACGAATGTGCAGTACAGATTGTGGTTCACGCGTACGACATCAGCGGACAGTTGACACAGGCCGCACCACAACGTAGCCTGCGTACGTCGCATGCGAAGGGCATTGAACATGCAAACTTGTCACCAACCAGCTTGCGAAGGCAGGGGGCAAGGTGGGGACGTGGGGACGTGGGGAGGGGTGGGGGGGGGGGGGGGCGGCATGTACGTCCTGCTGCCATCCACATTACAGTGTACAGCAGGAGCATGTGGAAAGTCAGCAAGACTTGCAAGGTGTTTAACATGAAGCGATACACAGGGGAGCGGGCAGTGCGAGTAGCGAACTATATTGCGAGGGTTGCGGGTGGGCAACACTACACTAATTGAACGAGTCGTATAACAATTACAGAGCAGGTTTAGGCGACAACGTGGGTTACGTTAGCGGACAACGTGGGTTACGTTAGCGGACAACGTGGGTTACGTTAAGGCACAACATGGGTTACGTTAAGGCACAACATGGGTTACGTTAAGGCACAACATGGGTTACGTTAGGGCACAACATGGGTTAGGTTAGGGGACAACATGGGTTAGGTTAGGGGACAACATGGGTTAGGTTAGGGGACAACATGGGTTAGGTTAGGGCACAACATGGGTTAGGTTAGGGCACAACATGGGTTAGGTTAGGGCACAACATGGGTTAGGTTAGGGCACAACATGGGTTAGGTTAAGGCACAACATGGGTTAGGTTAAGGCACAACATGGGTTAGGTTAAGGCACAACATGGGTTAGGTTAAGGCACAACATGGGTTAGGTTAAGGTACAACATGGGTTAGGTTAAGGTACAACATGGGTTAGGTTAAGGTACAACATGGGTTAGGTTAAGGTACAACATGGGTTAGGTTAAGGTACAACATGGGTTAGGTTAAGGTACAACATGGGTTAGGTTAAGGTACAACATGGGTTAGGTTAAGGTACAACATGGGTTAGGTTAAGGTACAACATGGGTTAGGTTAAGGTACAACATAGGTTAGGTTAAGGTACAACATAGGTTAGGTTAAGGTACAACATAGGTTAGGTTAAGGTACAACATAGGTTAGGTTAAGGTACAACATAGGTTAGGTTAAGGTACAACATAGGTTAGGTTAAGGTACAACATAGGTTAGGTTAAGGTACAACATAGGTTAGGTTAAGGTACAACATAGGTTAGGTTAAGGTACAACATAGGTTAGGTTAAGGTACAACATAGGTTAGGTTAGGTTAGGTTACACGTTGTTGTAAGGAAAGGTGTAGGGGGGGGGGGGGCGGGGGCGGCAGGTTCCTTGATAGTGATTATAGTAAGTGAATGCTTGTGACATGATCAGATTTGTCACGTCAGGATGCACCTTTGGCTTATTAGAGGCGGCGCTCCAATTCTATGCTTGTGTGAGACCTGTGTCTTTGACTCATGTCATTGTTTGTGCGCTGTGACAGGAGGTACTATTGTGATGTTGGGTGCACCGTTGTATAGGACATGTGTGGGTGTTGGTGCCTGGTCTGCGCAATGGTGGATGTCGAAAGGCTGGGATATTGTAT
>NW_025728229.1:15000-17500 GCF_021461385.2 Schistocerca piceifrons
TAATCATTACCTCGGGTTCCGAAAACCAACAAAATAGAACCGAGGTCCTATTCCATTATTCCATGCACACAGTATTCAGGCGGGCTTGCCTGCTTTAAGCACTCTAATTTGTTCAAAGTAAACGTGCCGGCCCACCGAGACACTCAATAAAGAGCACCCTGGTAGGATTTCAACGGGGTCCGCCTCGGGACGCACGAGCACGCACGAGGCGGTCGCACGCCTTCGGCTCGCCCCACCGGCAGGACGTCCCACGATACATGCCAGTTAAACACCGACGGGCGGTGAACCAACAGCGTGGGACACAAATCCAACTACGAGCTTTTTAACCGCAACAACTTTAATATACGCTATTGGAGCTGGAATTACCGCGGCTGCTGGCACCAGACTTGCCCTCCAATAGATACTCGTTAAAGGATTTAAAGTGTACTCATTCCGATTACGGGGCCTCGGATGAGTCCCGTATCGTTATTTTTCGTCACTACCTCCCCGTGCCGGGAGTGGGTAATTTGCGCGCCTGCTGCCTTCCTTGGATGTGGTAGCCGTTTCTCAGGCTCCCTCTCCGGAATCGAACCCTGATTCCCCGTTACCCGTTACAACCATGGTAGGCGCAGAACCTACCATCGACAGTTGATAAGGCAGACATTTGAAAGATGCGTCGCCGGTACGAGGACCGTGCGATCAGCCCAAAGTTATTCAGAGTCACCAAGGCAAACGGACCGGACGAGCCGACCGATTGGTTTTGATCTAATAAAAGCGTCCCTTCCATCTCTGGTCGGGACTCTGTTTGCATGTATTAGCTCTAGAATTACCACAGTTATCCAAGTAACGTGGGTACGATCTAAGGAACCATAACTGATTTAATGAGCCATTCGCGGTTTCACCTTAATGCGGCTTGTACTGAGACATGCATGGCTTAATCTTTGAGACAAGCATATGACTACTGGCAGGATCAACCAGGGAGCTGCGCCAACTAGAGCTGAGCAGCCGGCCGCCCGGGAGTGTGTCCCGGGGGCCCGCGCGAACACGCAAGCGTCCGCTCAATCATTCTGCAAACAGGAGGAGGCTGAGCTCCCCTGCACAATACACCTCGAAACCCTCTCAGGTCCCGGCGGCGCGCAGCGCCGTCCCAAGTACTTGGTCGGGTTCGAGAGAGGCGCAATCGCCCGGAGTTAGGCGAGTAGACGCTTTCGGTGCGACCACCCGTGCTCCCAACTGAGCTTGCCGCTGCCGACAGAGGCCCGGGAGCGTGCTGTCGTGGCATTGCCGGCGGGAGACAACACGCGCCACCTACGGTGACCGGCAGCTCCAACGCCAGCGCCACAGAAGGACAAAAGCCCCACTTGGGTGCCGAAGCGAACTCTCCCAGCACAGCGCACGCGCCAACACATCCGCACAGCTGCGATACAAACCACCAGCGAGAACCGCTGGGGCGACCGAGCAGCAGACGGCGTCGCGGCGCCGAGCGCCGGGCGGCGGCGCATCCTCAACGCACACAGTCCTCAATCGGACCAGCACACTGAAGATGTCCACCGCGCTTCGCACCGGGCCCGCGAGGACCTACTTTGGCCGCACGGCGCCGCGCGCAGGGTGCGCCGGCGCGCAGCTGCGACGCCTGCCGCGTCCGTCGGCCGGCGCGCCTGCCACTGGCCGCCCCCACCAGCCGGCTGTAGCGCGTGCGCCCACGCACCGCGCGGCCAGCACGCCGGGAGGCGCCCCCTCACCGGCCGGGGACGGTCCCACCCAGCCACCACCGCGTATCGCTTCACACCCAGATGCCGTTCAGTTTCATCGGCATGGTGGGTATCGCTGGAACAACCGGTTAGTACCTCAACCTATCGTCGCCATCACCGATTCACCCCTAGCGAGAACAACCGCACCACAACGGGTTACCATTTCTTCATTTGCGTAACTTCACCAGAAAACGTAGGCGTCCATCGCCATTAGCAACTTCAACGATTATTGCATGCCTGTGTCAGGTGTCACGCCACACTACGTCTGCCCACATACACGCAACAAAATGTGCACGCCTAGACAATACGTGGAAGGTGGCCCCCGTACGTATGCGATGTCCATTGCTCGAACGACTGTCAACCGGCCTCTGTAGCATGTCGCAGATATGGAACGCGGTGCACCATGCTATCACGGTGTTTGAGGAGAGACGACTAGGTCCGAATACATCAACACACAGCTCATGCTGATCGCCATCCACGGCGTCCGTTCCTCCCACACGTCTCTATGGCGTACCACACTGCAATCCAGCTCTCATAGGGAGACGACACGTAGCTGCGTGCACAATATTTGCACTGTATGGTCCGCCGTTTTTGGGCGCAGTCGTTGTACGGTCACACATGTGCCACGATGTATCATTCAGTACATAAGGACGAATGTGCAGTACAGATTGTGGTTCACGCGTACGACATCAGCGGACAGTTGACACAGGCCGCACCACAACGTAGCCTGCGTACGTCGCATGCGAAGGGCATTGAACATGCAAACTTGT
>NW_025728229.1:27500-28940 GCF_021461385.2 Schistocerca piceifrons
CTCTCAGGTCCCGGCGGCGCGCAGCGCCGTCCCAAGTACTTGGTCGGGTTCGAGAGAGGCGCAATCGCCCGGAGTTAGGCGAGTAGACGCTTTCGGTGCGACCACCCGTGCTCCCAACTGAGCTTGCCGCTGCCGACAGAGGCCCGGGAGCGTGCTGTCGTGGCATTGCCGGCGGGAGACAACACGCGCCACCTACGGTGACCGGCAGCTCCAACGCCAGCGCCACAGAAGGACAAAAGCCCCACTTGGGTGCCGAAGCGAACTCTCCCAGCACAGCGCACGCGCCAACACATCCGCACAGCTGCGATACAAACCACCAGCGAGAACCGCTGGGGCGACCGAGCAGCAGACGGCGTCGCGGCGCCGAGCGCCGGGCGGCGGCGCATCCTCAACGCACACAGTCCTCAATCGGACCAGCACACTGAAGATGTCCACCGCGCTTCGCACCGGGCCCGCGAGGACCTACTTTGGCCGCACGGCGCCGCGCGCAGGGTGCGCCGGCGCGCAGCTGCGACGCCTGCCGCGTCCGTCGGCCGGCGCGCCTGCCACTGGCCGCCCCCACCAGCCGGCTGTAGCGCGTGCGCCCACGCACCGCGCGGCCAGCACGCCGGGAGGCGCCCCCTCACCGGCCGGGGACGGTCCCCACCCAGCCACCACCGCGTATCGCTTCACACCCAGATGCCGTTCAGTTTCATCGGCATGGTGGGTATCGCTGGAACAACCGGTTAGTACCTCAACCTATCGTCGCCATCACCGATTCACCCCTAGCGAGAACAACCGCACCACAACGGGTTACCATTTCTTCATTTGCGTAACTTCACCAGAAAACGTAGGCGTCCATCGCCATTAGCAACTTCAACGATTATTGCATGCCTGTGTCAGGTGTCACGCCACACTACGTCTGCCCACATACACGCAACAAAATGTGCACGCCTAGACAATACGTGGAAGGTGGCCCCCGTACGTATGCGATGTCCATTGCTCGAACGACTGTCAACCGGCCTCTGTAGCATGTCGCAGATATGGAACGCGGTGCACCATGCTATCACGGTGTTTGAGGAGAGACGACTAGGTCCGAATACATCAACACACAGCTCATGCTGATCGCCATCCACGGCGTCCGTTCCTCCCACACGTCTCTATGGCGTACCACACTGCAATCCAGCTCTCATAGGGAGACGACACGTAGCTGCGTGCACAATATTTGCACTGTATGGTCCGCCGTTTTTGGGCGCAGTCGTTGTACGGTCACACATGTGCCACGATGTATCATTCAGTACATAAGGACGAATGTGCAGTACAGATTGTGGTTCACGCGTACGACATCAGCGGACAGTTGACACAGGCCGCACCACAACGTAGCCTGCGTACGTCGCATGCGAAGGGCATTGAACATGCAAACTTGTCACCAACCAGCTTGCGAAGGCAGGGGGCAAGGTG